>NC_056729.1:85700374-85737874 GCF_019279795.1 Protopterus annectens | reverse complement strand
TTTGTATGCTTATTATATTGTATTCTACAAATAATACTTTTCTCTGAGAACCAACTCTTAGTGATAATACTTCATTTTATTGTTTTTGTCTACAGATCATTTATATTATGTTCAAAAAATTCATGGATCTGTTCAAGCTAAAAACCCAACTTAACATCTTACATCTATTAACCGTTTCTGTCTGCTTACTCCCGCTTCCTGCTTTACTCATCTTAATTCTCCTCTTTTTCCCTGGTGACGTATTCACTCTTCTCTACTTTCCGTTTATATCTTGTAACCCCCCGGTTCTTTTATCTTCTTCCTTTTCTTCCTCTCTATCGTGATTCACCTTATATTAAACTGCATCGTCGTGATTCACCTTATATTAAACTGCATCTTCGTGATTCACCTTATATTAAACTGCATTGATCTAACTGCCTTTTGTTTTGCATTCTATTTAAAAATCTTATGTAATTGCCAAGCTTTGTTGTAACTGTTACTGTAACTTTATTTGAAATTATTTATTTGGGGCTTTCTCCCCAGGCCTCTGCTGAAAATGGTGTTTCGCTCAGTCGGACATGCCTGGTTAATAAATGTCAACATAAATAAATAAACAAGTCCTTGGGAAATAAGCTGTATGATAAACTTACCCTGGTTTCCTCTTCTCATCCCAAAGACATGCAGTAGACAAGACTGACAAATCAACACTGTCCCTAAGTGTGCAATCAGTGTGCGTCTTGTTTGTGTGTGTACGAGACAGGATTTTCTTCCATACCTCTCTATCTATCTACTTCCAGTTCCTACTCATCTAGTAAATTCTGTGGATGGCAGCGACTGTTTATATGGTCATTATAAGAGATGGATGTGACTCATATGCATGGATCAATCCATCCACAACCCCTTTTCCCATTTTTGCACATGGAGTCAGTGTGTCAATTCAACAGTGACAATCATCTAAAGCCAAGGATTACATTGCTGGGTGGCTAGCCTTGCAGTAGTTCTTACACACCACACACACGTGCACACACACACACCTACCTATGGCCAACTTAGTGCGCCCTATCCACTTACAGCATTGTCTTTGAAATGTGGGAGGAAACCCATGTAAACAGAGGGAGGGCATGCAGGCTCTGCACAGAAGGCACCCCAGCTGAGAATCAAACCAAGGAACATCGTGCTATATGCATGGATGAAGCTCAGATATTCAGTATGTAGGTTATGACCATGCAAGATCCAGCCAGATAACGAAAATAAGATACAGAATCACCAACACAATAATACTGGTAGAATATGTAGCCTACATTGAGGGAAAGGCTGATGTAGCTGTTTGATCTGGTCCATTCAACCATCCTATTAACCATGTACACAAAATGTGTGAGAGGCAGAGACTGAAGTCCTCTAGAATGCATTCCTTCAGTCAAGCAGCCCTTTATTAAACATGTTTGATTTGTAAAGGGTTAAGGAAGTACAAGCTTTAATGGCATGCATTTTAAATTTAATCTAATCAGAAAGTTCATAATAAAAAAGTGCAGCTACAGTGACTTATCACAGCTAACTTTCAGATCAACATAAATGTGTAGCAGTACACATATGCTTACTAACTACATCATATTTCTGCGTAAACGTTCAGATGATGCCACTGTCACAAGCAATACAATGCAGTAAATCAAACATCTCCTAATAGTGACTTTAGGAGATGCAGGTAAGGACTTTGTGCTCCTTTCCTGAATGACTCACCATAGCACACCTGTAGCACTTGATTTTTTTACATAGAGTTTTACAAAAAAAGAAAGTTATGTGAAATTCTAGCTTATTAGGCTGGAGAAAATGGTACCACATTCCATCAGTTAACATTAATGCAATACTTCCGGGTGTTGCTGTTGACTTTGTTTTCAGTTAACATGGACAACTTGTAGATATTTTTCTGAGTTTGTATATTCACATGCAGGAATAATGGATCAGAGATGTAAAAACAAAAATATATGATCTGGGCACAGGAAGGTAAACAATTAGGGGACAATATTGAAAATCTGTAATGGAAGCAGGGAAGTATTTTGGTGTTTAATACAAATACTAACAAAATGCTTATTAAAATAAATTATCAAGACCACCGTGACCTTTAGATGCTGTCTGACAAGAAAAATTAATCTTCAGTAGTTCAGCTATTGCTAGTAACCTGCAGAAGCTTTACAAATTCAAATTACAAAAAACTGGAAGCAGAAGAATGTTACTACATGTGAAATAGTTCTATTGAACAGAGAAAGACACAGTTAAGTGTTTTCATTTCTTGATCTGATTGCAAATTCATTTTAACAGTCTGAACCTGCTTTAGTGAAGTTCTTTAAGTCAAGGTTAGTGACTCCAGCACATAGCCACACTGCAATTCTGCTGTTGTAAGTGGTGGCCTAACTGTTGTTATTAAGCCCTGGTTCCATTCTTGTGTACTACGTGCATGTCAGGCTAGTTCAGGACTTGTCTTTGCATCGGGGATGTTCCAGGCCAGTCAGCTCAGAGATGAGGGTCGAATTGTTTTCCCTCCTACTCACCATGTTGTAGTTTTGTTCTTAAACCCACTGTTGTCTGTTGTTGCCAGTCCCTTATGATAATTTGACAACATATTTCCCTCCCTTGCTCTGTGTATTGTTGACAATAAACACAAAGAATCATTTTGCAAACTTCCTCCCCTTAAGCTACTCACATGGCTAAAAGGCCTTTGATAAAATTGCTTAATATTGAGTGTACTGATACTGCCTGCACTGATTTTAGTATCAAATTAGTAAGTTTTTTACTATAACTCATTTAACGGTTCTTGCTGGTGGCAGAAGAATGTTTCCAGCCTCGTTGTCTTGTACTGAAATTTAAATACTCAGTAGCAAGTCCACCCAAACATCATTATAAAACCAAAGTCCAAGCAGTTATAGTTACTCCTGCTCCCAGAGTCATTCCTGTCAGTATCATGGACCAGCACTTTCCCACAACGTCTCTAGCCAGTCTGAGATGGATGTCTTGAAAGAGAGTGTACGAATTGTCTCATGCTGTCTGATGATTATCCATTACTCAAAGAGAATAACAATGTGTGTGGGATGTGCATATTTAATATTCTTGAAAGCAAAAATCTCACACATGGTAAACTCAGCACCAAAATCGTCAGCACTACACCACACATCACACCTCTCAAAGGCCATCATAATACATATAATCCATCATATGCTGAGGTTCTAAAGATTAACTTGCCTAAACCTAAAAGACCTGCATATTAAGACTACTACTTCACACAGTACAAGGAGTCCCAAAGTCTTAGATGCTGAGCCTGTAAGGCAGACATCGAACAAACTAAACATTCTTGTTATAGGTGACTCCATAGTAACGCATAGAGTTGTGCCTCTTACCATGGTTAGTAAGGAAAGAGCGACTGTTAGTTGCTTGTCTAGTGTCAGATATGTCAGATCACACATGCACTCAAGTCCTTGAACAAGTACCAGCATGACTCCATCACAGTTCATGATGGTGTCAATGACTAGAGGTGTACCACCCTGGATAATATGAAGACAGACATGAGGGAGCTCTCAGACTGTGTATCCAAAGCAGTATGAGCCTAGCACTGAGCAGCATTCTACCTTCTCCAAGGATGATGCCGCTATACAAACAAAAATTAATTGGCTTAGTTTTTGGTGCCATTTGAAGGGGGTCAAATATTCATCAGCCTAGGAGGATATGATCGACAGACCATGCTGCTTTGTGAGGGATGGCCTGCATCTGTCCCTTCTAGGGTTTTGATTACTTGCAAAGACACCTTCCACTCCCATAGTGCCTTTTTAGGCAATATCAACCTAATGAAACAAGCAAAGGAAAATATGAAGGTGTTACTGACCAAGGCTAAGAGCCTGAACAAGAAGCTCCACTCCCTACAAGCCCTTCTCACCCTAGAAGACACTGACATCTGTGCAGTGACTGAGACATGGTTTAAAATAGCAGAGGGGGAAAAAAGGTGGAGGTGTCTCAATCTACAACTAGAAAAGAGTTGCATCAAGGTTGGTAAAGTAGCATGATGCACTAGAACATCTTGATGTCCAAATAACCATCAGAAAGGTCCCAGACCATATATTAGCTAGTTATAGGACTCTCTCTATGACAAAAGAAAGCCACATCATCTATCTACGGGAACTAGAATCACTCAGTATTAAACCCAATACCATTTTCCTAGGTGATCCAAACTATACAATACAAGTATATATTGGAAACCTACACCCCCATTAGTGCACAAGCACAGAGATTCCAGGACTTTGTCAATACAAATACCCTGGAGCAATCAGTCTCAGTACCCACTAGGGGGAATGACATCTTGGACCTTGTCCTCACTAATATGGGAGCATCCTGCACCATCCCTTGGACATCACTTGTTATGTCTGGCCATAAAGCAGTCTCCTTTGAAATAAAATTGAAACCAGAGAGCCCTTCCACCCAAGGTGCCATCAGAAATGTATTTAAGATAATGTACTTACTAAGTGATACACTGATAAGCTTCAAATCCCCACTAAGGCCACTTATTTCCACTGAATACATAGAAATGTGCACTACCTCACTATACCAGCATGTAAACAGCTGCAAAGATGCATATGCACCCCATAAGAACAAGTCGAGGGCAAACCCCAGAAAAAACCTGACATAGTTGAACCACAATATTAAGCTTTACAATAAAAGGAAAATAATTTTGACCAGAAGTAAGAAGACTAATTCCCAGAATGTCAGAGCCCTGCTCAATGAAATTAACAAACTTAATAAAATCCACCAAAGCCAAGTCTGAGGCAAAAATAGCTACATAAGCCATAGACGATCACAAAGCATTTTTCAGTATCTTCGTAATCTCAAAAGCACAACGCAGCAATGCTCTAAGCTGACTGTATTACTTACAATGATGATGAAAATATAGCGAACCTACTGGCCGATATATTTAGCTCTAATTTTACCCCTCTCTCCCCTCCATCTGTCTCTCAAGATATATCTGGAACTGGCTTAGCCCCAGCTATCACACAAGACCAATTCCTAAAAGTGCTTTCAAAAGCCAAAAATACTGTATCAATGGGTCTCAACAATATCCCTAGATGCATCTTAAATAGCATGAAGTATGATTTAGCCACACCGCTAACATTGTTCAATATCAGCCTTCATAAAGGTCTTGTACCAAATGAATGGAGAACAGCTACAGTTATTCTCCTGCATAAGGGAGGTCCTTCCAAAGACCCACAAGTCTGACCAGACTCGTATGCAAAGCCATGGAAAGACTTATCATAGAAATCAATAAATCTGGGCATGGGGAACCTCTGAACACTGGACTCTCTTCAGTTCAAATTTGTCAAGTGTAGGTCATGCTTACTCAACTTGGTGGATTTTTTTTTAAAACGTCACAAAAAGCAATTGATGAAGGCAAAACAGTACATACCGCATACCTCGACATGGCCAAAGCTTTTGACAAAATTCCCCACTCAGGCAAAGTAGAAAAGCTAAATAAATTGGAAATAAACTGTTATGCCACCTGTTAGATTGCCATCTGACTCACAGACATGAACCAGTTACCTCCACAAAGACCAGTCACCAATGGAGTTCCTCAGGGCTCTGTGCTGGGACCTCTCCAGCTTGGCATCTACTTTTCTGAAGTAAAAGCCAACACCAAAGGGCTCTGGCTGACTAAGTTTGCAGATGATTGTAAGCTAAGAGAAGCAGTCATTGAATTCCCAAAATGAGTTGGGCATCCTGCAGGAAGGTTTGTTTGAAATAATGGGTTTTCAAAATCATGGTCTGAAACTAACTGCCAAAAAATGCAATAATGTATCTTTTGGTAAATCATCTTCTCCAGGAAACTACCACATTAACAATATTTCCCTCTAACAGTTGACCCAGTTGTTCAGGATTTGGGAACATATATGGACAGTGACCTAACTTTCAACCAACATGTGTCTATTGTTGTAAGAAGTCCTTCTATATTGCGCAACTTATAAAGAAAGTACAGTTTTGTACCTACCATAAATGTAGATGTTCGAAGATCCACATTGCTGCAGTCCTTACACTTGGGTAGTCCGCTGTCCTCGGTCGGCCCGAATATCAAAGTATAAGGCTGACGTCGGTCAAGGCGCATTTGACTGACATCAGGACGTCAGGGTACAAATGCGCATGACCGACGTCATATCCTCAGTCTTTTCTTGCCCCAGATGTCAGAAGACCCTAAAAATAAAGGTCAAAACCAAAAGACAGCAAACACCCAACCAACCACCCTTGCACCAACTATATGTACAAAATATACAATATACACAATATGTACAACTCAACCCACACAACCACCTCTAATTGCAGAGGGGAAGGAGGGAGGGTAAATTGGACTGCAGCAATGTGGATCTTCGAACATCTACATTTATGGTAGGTACAAAACTGTACTATGTTCTTCATCTCACATTGCTGCAGTCCTTACACTTGGGTAGAATCCCAAAGCAGAGGTAAGGGAGGATGGCTAACTACAAGGAAGCAGGAGCTGCCAACATGCCCTGCAAAACAGCAGTAGCAAAACCAGCCCTGGATTTAGAGTAAAGTGGCAGGTGATAATGCCTAGAGAAAGTATGCACTGAACTCCAAGTAGCTGCCTCTAAAATATCCTTGGTTGCCACTCCCCTCAAAAAAGCTGTTGAAGTGGCAGTAGCCCTAGTGGAATGAGGCCTAATCCCAGCTGGAACCTCCTTGCCATGATGGGAATAACAGAAAGCAATGCAAAACCCAATCCACTTAGAAATAGTTTGTTTAGACACAGGCTTGCCCTGAGAACTCAAAGCAAAAGAAACAAACAACTGCTGAGACTGCCTGAACCCCTTAGTTCTGTCCAAATAATAACGCAACTGCCTGTGTACATCTAAAGTGTGCAAAATCTTTTCCCCTTTATTTTGGGGATTTGCATAAAAAGTAGGCAAATGAATAGTTTGGTTTAAAGCCACACTAGAAACCACCTTAGGCATAAAGGAAGGATTAGTGCGTAATGATACCCTATCCTTATGGAAAATCAAGAAAGGCTCAACTGCCATAAGGGCCTGTAATTCAGAAACCCTTCTTGCAGAGGTAATTGCCAACAAAAAGCAGTCTTCCATGATATATATTTCTACTCAGAAGTAGCTGCAGGCTCAAAAGGTTCTAGTGTGTGTTTCTCCAACTCTAAATTGAGTTCCCTAGCAGGAGTAGGAGCTCTTAGTGGGGTCTTATATTCTTTGCCCCTCTAAGAAACTGCTTGAATAAAGGATGAGAAAACAATGGTGGGACACAATCATAGTGAGCGAAATTGCTGCAGCATGAACCTTAATAGAAGAGAAAGACAAACCCTTGTCCAGTAACTCAGTAAGATATTGAAGAGCCACACTCAAATTAGGCTCAGAAACATCAAAATCTTTTGCTGCACTCCAAAATAAAAATCTCTTCCATTTATCTGCGTACACTTTCCTTGTACTAGGCCTTCTAGCTTCCAAAATCACATTCAAAACTTGTTGTGGAAGTTGAGACCCTCTATGGTTCAAAACAGAATATGCCAGGCTGTCAGGTGCAGAGAGTGAAGTTTGACATTCAGCAAATGGCTGTCCTCCTGTGACAACAGGTGTGGAATTGAAGGCAAAGGCCATGGAGGCTTCCGTACCAGACTTCTCAGTAATGGGTACCAGTGCTGTCGAGGCCAATCTGGAGCTATTAAAATCATCCTTGGCTTGTCCTGTCTGACCTTTAGAAGTACCTTTGGGAGGAGAGGCAGAGGAGGAAAGGCATACACATGAAGATTGCTCCAATTGAAAGAAAGAGCATCCACTTTCCAAGCTGTGGGATGAAACCTTTTGTGCAAAACTTTGGCAGCTGATGGTTTAGTGGAGAAGCGAACAGATCTATGTCTGGAGTTCCCCATGACACTGTCAATTTCTGAAATACATGAGGATCCAATTTCCACTCGTGTGGATCCATAATTCGTCTGCTCAACACATCTGCTAAGGAGTTCTGTGCTCCTGGCAGAAACCTTGCCTGAAGATTGAGCTGCAAACTGAGAGCAGTCTCCCACAAAATCATTGCTTGCCTGCATAGAGGATAAGAATGCGTTCCCCCTTGCTTGTTGATGTACCACATGACAGTTGTGTTGTCTGTTAGAATCAACACCTGCCGTGGAAGAAGTAATTCCTTGAAAGCTATTAATGCAAACTGGACTGCTAACATCTCCTTCATGTTGATATGTAGATGTTGTAGTCTGACAGGCCACTTGTTTTGTATCCACTTTCCATGTAGATGAGCTCCCCAAGCTTTGTCTGAGGCATCTGTCGTTAAAATCTGACTCGCCTCTGGCCGGGTCACAGAGAGTCCCTTGTTTAGGTGACATTCCTGAGCCCACCACAAAAATTCCTTTTGAATGCAAGGTATTATTTGAATGACAGTGTCCAGATCCTGGCAGTGCTGTGTCCATACATTTTGAGATACCATTGTAGCTTCCTCATATGCAGTTTGGCATTGGGAAGCACCAGAATACAAGATGCCATGAACCCTAATGCTTGAAGGACTGTCCTTGCAGTCAGCACGGACTGATGAGATAGTTGACGGAAGTAAAGGGATAGACTCTTTTGTTTGTCCGGGGTTAGAAAGGCCATCTGGGATGCTGTATTCAGTCTCACACCCAGAAAGCACATGTCCTGAGAGGGTACTAGACTGGACTTTATTTCGTTCACAGAATACCCCAGGCATCTTAGCACTGCTATCACATATTCCAAATGATGAAGAAGCTCTTCCCTTCCTTGAGGCAAAATCAGGCAGTCGTCCAAATAAGGATAGATCTGAATTCCTTTTAACCTGAAGAAAGCTATCACTGGAGCCAGAACTTTCGTGAATACTCTGGGCAGTAGATAAGCCAAAGGGCAATGCAGAGAACTGATAGTGAGAAGTCCCAGCTCGAAAACGCAGATACTTCCTGCAACTTAGTCTGATAGGAACATGAAGGTAAGCCTCCTTGAGATCCAAAGTTACCATCCAATGATCTTTGCCCAGCAGAGGTAAAAGCTGCTGTAACGTCAACATTTTGAACTTGGGAATGTCCAGATAAGTGTTGAGGGTAGATAAATCCAAAATTGGTCTCCACGTGTTCCCTTTCTTTGGTACTAGGAACAGGCGAGTAAAATCCTAGGCCCACTTCTGGCATAGGGACCGGCTGTATGGCCCCTATTTGGAGTAACAGAGAAACTTGCTTGTGAGCCTCTATTCTTTGTTGAGGAGGAATGTCTGGCATGCCTTTGAAAGGAGGCAAGGTATGGAAATAAAACCTGTAACCGTGGTGTATGATATCCAATACCCATCTGTCTTGGGTAATTAAACTCCAATTTTCTTTGAAAAGTGCCAACCTTCCTCCCAAAGGTGCTGCCAGACGAGAAGGGTCTGGCAGCAGAAAAGGTAGGTCATTGGGTCTGCTTACGAAAGGACTGACCCCTGCCCTCACCCGAAGACTGTGCAGGAGAACTCCCTGTTCTAGGCCTGAAAGAACCCTGAGCTCTGCCCCTACCACGTCTAGATCTACCCCTAGACTGGGAATCATAAGACGGATACGTCCACCCCTTAGTAGGCCAATTTCTACTAAACTTTGGAGGCTGGACCTGCAAAAAATCTTTAACATTCTGCATAGACTTAGCCTTGTCTTCCATTTTCTTTAAAACTGCCTCAACAGGAGGACCAAACAACACATCAGATTGTAAAGGAGCATCTAAAATCCTTGTTTTAACATGTTCAGACAAATTTTGATCCCTTAGCCAGGCGTGCCTGCGAAGAACTGACCCAGTGGCAGCCACCCTAGACGAGGCCTGTACAGCATCAAAACCACATTGCAAAGAATGCTTACCCACCTGTTCAGAAACATGTACTAAATCTTGCAACTCTTTACAATCAATACCTACTGCCAGAGCATCAACCTTAGACTTTAATTGTGAAAGGAGATAGTTCTGATATTTCAACATGTGAAACTGGCAATTCAAAGCCCTCATAGCAAGAGTGGAAGTAGTATAAACTTTCTTTCCCCATCTATCCAAGACCCTAGCCTCTTTGTCTGCAGGAACCGGATTCTTAACAACAGAAGCCTTAACACCTTTAGGCCCCTGACTAACAGTTTCTGGGTCAGCCCTAGGACTCTTAAAAAGATACTTATGAGCTTCAGGCACCCTGTAATACCTATCCGACAACAGGAGCAGGAGGCAAAGAATCAGGATTAAGAGAAGCCTCTGAAAAAACATCTTCTACTACATCCAAAACAGGAGGTATAGCCAAAGGCCTATGCTGGGGTAAAAACAAAAATTCCCTAAGCCTTTTCCTGGAATCAGAGAAGTCCTGACCTTCCCACTTAAAATGCTCCCTCATGGAATGAAGAGTTTCTGAAAAAGAAAAATCCTCAGGAGGAGAAGCAGAAGGAGTAGAATCATCCAGATCAGAATCAGAATAAGGAGAGTACTCCTGCAAGTCTTCAGCCGAAGACTCTGAAACATCCGAAGCCTGCTCAAAACCCCCCAGCTCAGGCTCCAACCTAGGTCTCTTATCAGGAGGGGGCATAGAACCCCTAATTAAAGTAATCAAATCTTCTGCCATTTTAAGCATACGCTTCTTGGGCACAGTACCTGAAGAGCTAGGGGTAACACCAACTGAAGTCAAACCTGGCCTGCCCCTGGGAGAAGCCTTAGAAACAGAAGGAGAGGGCCTAGTCACCCTAGGAAGGGAGGGGAGTATAGTAACCTGAGAAACCCCCTCAGCCTGACTTGCCTCCTGAGAGGCCACATCTTGCAATAATAAGGTCTCACCCTGGGAACACAAAGAAACCTCCGGCGGAGCCACCGGCTCCACCGACACCTCCAAAGAACCGCGTCCGGTACAGATGGTTCTTCTAGCCTAGGCTTAACTGCCTTGTCCTTGCGCTTCTTGAAGCGGGCCGGAGCATCCGACGGCATTTTATAATTACACCGCTTCCCAAAGACTAACCTTGCACAATCCAACCTTCTCTTTATAGTGCGTTTATTAAATCTAGCACAAGAGCGACAGCCAACAACGTCGTGCTCAGGCCCTAAGCAAGGAATACACAAAGTATGATAATCTCTATGCGGTATCTGTTTCCCACAAGAAATGCAATTATTGACTTTTTCTGACATCCGGTAAATCACTGAGGCAAGAAAAAACCAAAATATTCCCCAACGGGGTACTTAGCCAACTTTGAACTCGGTCTGAAACTTCAAACTTGAAAAATCTCAGAACGCCAACCGGCACTTGCAATGCTGCTTCTGCATCGGACCATGCGGCAAAAAAGACTGAGGATATGACGTCGGTCATGCGCATTTGTACCCTGACGTCCTGATGTCAGTCAAATGCGCCTTGACCGACGTCAGCCTTATACTTTGATATTCGGGCCGACCGAGGACAGCGGACTACCCAAGTGTAAGGACTGCAGCAATGTGAGATGAAGAACATCAGGATTATACCTAGATCTATGGATGTCAGTTCCCCCCTTTACTCAGCCTCATTAGGCCAATCATTGAATACAATGCTCCTTTTGGCATGTATCTGTCCAGACACATGCAACAACTGGAGTTCCCAGAGAAATACCTTATTAAAGGCATACAAGGCCTAGACAACATGCCTTACATGGAGCAACTCAAAGCTCTGTCACTACTCTATCCTACAGACCGCTATGACGTGGCCTGTGTCTGGCAAACAAGGCATCCTCCAACCCAATACTGAAGGATTTACTGCACATCAGCAAGTCAAATGGCATCAGAAATACTCAGTCAAGGGATTTAAATCTCTTCTGTAACATCAAAACAATGGTTTGGAAGGACAAGTATATTTTGCAAAAGATATCACTGCTGTGGAACAGACTCCCCATTTACATAAAATAAAGTTCATCCCTGTCCATTTTCAAACAAAATATGGCTCTATGATGGGAAACAGAAAATTTACCCCTGGACTACCCCCTGTACTACTACTGGACAGAGGTAGGTCCTAAACGCCTTATCTCATATATATAGCTCCCCTCAAATTATCTATGCTATTCTTATTAGGAGTAATATATAATTATTACCCATGAGATGGGTAAGGCCAACTTATAACCAAATGGAAAGGTTATTTTGAGCACAAAAAGGAAACTGCCTAGGCTTAAAATGGCCCATAACAGCAACTAGCTACGTATTACCTTTGAACTAGGAACTTGTTCCTTCATACCGCTTCTCTGTCCTTCTGACTGCCTTTTAAACTATACACTTATTTCCACAGAATATATCAGAAGTATCCTTTTTATTAAGGGACTCTAGAGATGTACTACAAAAATGAGTTATACATGACATAGACTTAGCAAAGAAAGATTGCAATAATACTGCAAAAAGAAAATATGTTCAGAAAATAATGCAAGTATTTTAACAACACAGTTCAGATGATATACTAAAGTACTATACTAGAAAGGGAGTAAACAAGGAATTGGGAATTTTTCACTGCCATCAGAGGTGAAAGTTATGCCTCACCCTACAGCAGCAGCATTACATGGAACAGTGCATGCCACTTATTTGACCCAAAGCATTCATGACAGAATTTAGATATGGATTTGTTACGCTACTGTCGTGAACTATGCCAAGGTATATGAAGACGCTGAATTTGCCCTTGCCTTCTGGCCTAGTTCATGACCAAAATATCTGTAAGGTCAACTTTGTTATGAGGTCAAGAAATTATTAAATACTTAAGATACAACATGAAAAATGAATGGAGATAGAAAATAAGCACTAAGACTTCTTATGACCTATAATAAAGTATATTTACAGAAAATACTATTCACGATAAAAAAAGAAAAAAACTTAGTTGAAAAAGTTAGCTGGCTCCAAATAAAATATGAAAGGTTAATCACAGATTTCCTCATAATTCAACCTGAAAAACACAATCAAACTGTACATTTTGTCATACTTCACCCAGCTTTACTCTACCCCATTGTGCTTAGTTTCAGCTTTCTGATCTGTTCACACCATTAACCCCAAACTCAGATCTAATGGAACTAGTGTTGTTCTACCTCTACAATGGTAGCAGGCTGACTTCTGGCAAGTCGAACATGGGGACCAGAGATTCTGCACCCTCCACTTTCACCTCGGACCCTCAAAGTCAGGGGAGTAAGGGTCAACAATCTACTCAGATCTAATGGAGCTAGCGTTGTTCTACCTCTACAATAGTAGCAGGCTGACTTCTGGCAAGTCTTGAACATGGGGACCAGAGATTCTGCACCCTCCACTTTCACCTCGGACCTTCAAAGTCAGGGGAGTAAGGGGGCAACAATCTACTCCTCTTCTACTTAATGTATGCATGGCCTCTAGAAATGTAAGCCCAGATTACCCTATCACTCACACATGGGCATATGGCAAACTTCCAGAAAAACGCTCCTACCTACCCTATGAAGAAAGCAGTTCTACTAATGAGGGACATGCTATGCATAAAATAATCTAGCACCTGAGGAATGCTAGCTAGTGAGACACTGAGACGTGTGTGTCCTATCCCTAAAGCACTACTACTACAACACTAGCTTTGTAAAACTCTCCATTTAAATCTCGAAACAAACAGTACTGTACTGAACTGGCAAATGGTTATTAAAGTAATAATGCTCTATGAAACACATGAGTTAAACCACTTAAACTTGAAAGTTTCCTTTCAAATATAATTTAATCCATAGTTCTACATAAATGTAGTCTGCATCAAACTGCCAACGGCACTTAGACAGTAGGCCCTTTCACATAAAGAAACAAGTTGCTGCTTGAAAAATGGACCTTTGTAATAAACATCACAGAAACTATAGCTTGAAGTGTAACACTAAAACACCAAGAAAAGCAATGAGTTCATATATATAACCATCACCAACTAGAAAGCAGAATCCATTATCACACACTTGAGGTTACTCTGTGACTCAAGGACAAAATAGTCACTGTGACTATAAACCTTCAGTTACCTACTTTTATGGAGCTCTGGTCTCTCATTTCGGCAAAATTGAATAAAGCTGAATTTATTGTGTTAGCTGGCTGACATGTGATATCAATCCTTATACAGCAGCTTTATTCCCAAGTCATTTTTAGATCGCATAAGCTACATTTTTATAAAGCACTCTGAAAAAATAAGCACTCAGGTGTCAGCTTTCTTAGCAATGCAATATAACAAACTAGGATTGAACCTAATAAAATATAATCTAAGGGGTGTTTTATTTTGAAAACAACATAAACCTGCTGACAAGAAAAAAATGGAATATCAGATTTAAATATATGTCACAGATGAAAGGTAAATAGGTTTCATAAAGTGCACATGCAGCTTACAGGTACAATACTTGGATTCAGCACCCTCTGAATATCTGGGCTTACACTTAAATTTAGCACCAGTGTGTTAGTGCTTTTAAAATCAACCCCCATCCATCTTGAGCCAAGATGCTGCAAAAGTAACAGCCATCTATAATACAAAGGCAAGTTTAAGCTTCTGCACTGTATGGACATGTCATTCGGTCTTAATGTTTGTTACAAGTGGTACAGCAGGACTCAATCTGCGTAATCTGCATAGCTAGTAAATCAGTCTGCTGAAGGATGTGTCAGGGGGCTCTGGGCTTAACACACTTGGACATTATGATGCTAATGTTTATTCATTTTTGTTCACAAAAAAAAACGGAGCTAATCTAGATGGGGATATAGGGAAACATTTGGAGTATCATGGGCAAGGAAGAGGTCCACTATTCCACTATACTTCTGCACCGAGATAAGAAAGAGGTCAAAGCATTGGTTCTTTTTCTTTATAGTATAGTACTTCCCATCTCCTGGGCTCCTGCCATTCAGGGACTTAAAAGATGGCACATCATTCTCTTCTAGGTTCAATCCCATGCCTTATATGTCAATCAAGCTGAAAGTCACCAACTCTGTTTCATCTGCAGCTGCATAGATTACAAAGTCAAATTCAGGCTCAGTCAAATAAGCAGAAGGCATGTCCTCACCCATATAATCTTCACTGCAAGCAGCTCTGGTTTGCACAACAGTGCTTTTAAAAATCTGTGCTTCCATTTTACCAACCCAGTAGCAACTTAAATTGGAATGAGTTTCACAATGTGGGAGTAGTAATGGCACCTTATCTGACTGCTTTCGCCATTGAAGTGGATTGTGCGCAGCTTGTAAAGAACAGTCATCAAAAGACAACTACTGTATCTGAGCTACGTAGGAGATGGTAAATAAAAGCAGTCATTTGGTTAACGATTACTTATTAATGAAATGGTGACAGAATAGGAGCTAAAATTATGAAAGTGCAGAAATAAATTTATTGTTTTACAACATAATTTTTTCAATGATGGAAGAAAAATGGTATATTCTGACAAACAGTGACTATGCAATTCCAGAAGATGCCAAAAGATATCTGTGCTAGTCTGTTTATCTGTTCAAGACAAGTATAGTTTAAGTACCAAAACAAATAAGACAGCACAGATAATATAAAAACATATGATGAATACATTTAAAGAACAAAGAACTGCAGCCTTATAAAATGAAACGCATAATGACTACCAAATGGGAAACCAATTTACATTCCATTATACAATTACAGCATATTATGTACCTTAGTTTAAAGCACCAAAACCTCTCATCATATTTCAGAAGAAAAAGAAAACAACTGCTTGCTTTTATATATATATATATATATATATATATATATATATATATATATATATATATATGTGTATGCAAAACGGGGTCTATATTAGAACACCGAATAGTCTAAATGTTGAACTGCCTAAAGGCCAAAAATGCCGGACCTTGAACTCGCTATTGTGGGGAGCTGCACCCCCCACACCCTCTGGTAATTATATATACCAACTCCGAGATCACACTACAGTGAGGAAGTGCAAATAGTCCGATCTTCACTGTACTGCAATCTTACTATAACAGTTCGCTGAACAGCATTTTTGCTGTAAAATGCCATTCGATGAACTGACTCTTCAAGCCCGTAATATAGACCCTGCAAAATGTTAAGACTTTTCCATAAAGGACAGGAGTATGGGTTCTAAGATAATCTCTCCCATACTTGCATTAACCAGTGAAATAATTTCATTTTTCAACATTTCCTCCATTCAACCTGACTTCTGAATGTCATGACAATCAGAAGTGCCATTTTATGCAAGTAAATGTTAAGACTATGGTTTAAGCATACCATGTGAAAAGCTGAGTTTCTTTTAATCTGGCTCTCTGTTGTAATATGAGTGACCCATAATTACAAGTTCCATAATTATTGGAGGGGGACAAAAGAGCACAAGTACAGGAGAAGCAAATGTCGACAATGTCTGTTCTCCTTTGAAGCTGTTTTTATACAGGGGGTAGACCTGCTGCACCCCCCCAGTATTGGGGGACAAACACCCACACACTCATGCTTAACTCACGAGATCACCTTACCACGGAGAAAAGGTAATACTCAAACGACGCAGCTACCTTGGACATAGTACAGGGAAGCCCCAATTTCACTAAATCAGTTTCACTAGTCTGGAAGTGACAATTTCAGACTTTAACTTTGACATCTACTACAATGACACTGTTTCCATGATATATGCAGTGCTGCGTACTTTCTGTGACAGAACAGCAACAGCAGCATAACAAGAAAAGACATCAGGTGGTATAAACACAGACTGTGAGTAAGGTAGAAGCTGTCCGAATCTACTACCCCAGCTGCTGAGAATTATTATCTGGAAAATTAAAGGGCAGCAAGCACATTTGGGGGAAGATACTGGTCTCTGAAGACAAAACAGCTGAATGACAAGGGAACACAGAAGGGTACATTAATGCACAGGGCCAAATCTATCTTTTTCTAATACTCTGTGTAAACGAGACTTTAAACAGAATCCTAAGTGAAAGAGGAGGCAGTACTCACAGTGCCTTGAGTTGAACAATGCCGTTTTCCCATGTGAAGTGTAAACTACTGCAAATGTGTAGCAAAGTATACTGACACTGTTCAAAGCTTAATGCATAGTTAGCAGGCTTAGGCATATTTCAGTTACTGCTGTCAGTTACATATTAGGAAGTGAAAGCGCCTACAAAAAATCCCACCCAGTACATCCAAAGAATCAGCAAAGGTAAACAAGGAAAAGTGACAACTTATTTACTGAGAAGGACATCCAACTGAGAGAGCCTAGGGGGGAAAAGTTCCAGACTTACAAGCTTTCCTTTTCAAACGTATAGAACATAAATGCAATCACTACAAGCAGAGAAATGTGTATTCATGTAGGAGTAACAAAAACTGTTATGGAAATAAAGGCACTGAAGAAAACAGGGACGTGCAAATTATAATCAATAGTTAAAATTCTTATACTTACATGATAACAATTGCCTTTTGATCTTTAGTGCATCAAAAATGAAATACAATCTAAGCAAAAACAAAACCAGCATGCCAGTAAGCATAGTGTACATCAAACAAAGAAAAGTATAATACACTAATATATACAACAAAAAAAGCAAATATAACGGTAGCAAACTGGGTGTTCTACTGACAATAACAGGGGAAATGCAAATGTGCAAAGGATCCTCTGTGACAGTGGAAATTAAGTGAGGGATACCTAGCAAAGTAACATTAATGATTTCAGATAATGGTGTATCAAACGCCAGGCAGAATTTTATATGAACTAACACAAGAAGACATACAAAGAATATTAGAGGGAAGGTGTTTGGGTGGGAGGGGGATGAAAATATTTTATTTCTGCTTAAGTAGAAATAAATGTCTATAAGTCTTTCATAGGTGTGTACTAGGCTAATGGCCCTGGAGCCTTTACAAGCCTAGCCCATAGGATTACCCTGGCATCGTGCCACCCAACCTTAGTTCCTAGTGCCTCTGTCGAGTAGAGCCACTGAAGTGATCCCCGACTTTTGAACCTGCAGAAGGTCTTAGAAGTGGGTAGAGAGGGAGAGAACTTTGTCTTGAGGGAGGAATGCCAGCATCAAATCTGCTCTGATTCTGCAGCACAGAAAGACTTTGTCCTGCTGAGGGGTTATTGATGATTTTGGGATGCTGAAGGTGAACCCTAGGCCTTGTAGCAGGGAAAATGGTGAACTGTAAATGGTTTTGTAGGGTGTCCTCTCTTTCTGCCAGAATGAGGATGTCATCTAGGTAAGGGTAAAAGTTGAAATAGAGCAGGATCGCTGAATATGGTCGGCTCACTAAATGTCATCCATTATCAGCTGTGAAAAAATTTTAATTCTAAAAGAAACTATGCAAGGGAAAATGTTAATACAATTTAAATTATGGTCTGTTACACTACAAATTGAAATTTAAATTATAGTTTGTAGTAATCACAGCATTATATACCCCACCATACTTGATTCCACTGTGTTTTGTGCTTTTGGTTTCAGGCTTAATAACTTGTCATATATTTTGCTGTTGAAAGGGACTGAGTGGGCTTTACGCAAAAACACTAGGAAATAGGCATCAAGGTTCACTGGAGAAAAATAGGTGATGAACAGAGAAAGTATAGCAAAATGGACAGGTGAGTAATGCTTTCTGTTTTAAACCTCATATTGTACAAATTTGTATTGATACACAGCATAAGTCATTCAAGCACAACTGAAGAGGTAAGATTAAGTGCACGCACACCCTCACCCCCACACCCACTCACCCATACCAGAAGCAAAATAAACCTTGCGCAACGCTAATGTGAGTAACATGCAGCAGTAGAAGTTATCAGAAACAATTTGCTCACAAACACTGAAGAGACTGTATTCATTTCTGCTATAGCTTCTACTAACAGTTTTATGTTCCTATCTACAAAGGGCAGACACACCAGCTATTTAATATAAGCACTTTCACTCCTTAACAATAAAATGATTTTGAATGGCAAATGTTGAACAGTACTAATAAAGAAAAAAAAAAAAACTAGAAAACAAATAAAGCTTACCTGGATCACTACATGGTGCTACAAAAAATGTTGAAGGGCTACCCAAAAAAGACCAAGCAGCTCTAATTCAACTAAACAATAAACCACACCCCAAGATAAAAAATAAATAAATACAGAAATCATTCAGAACACGCATTCATAACAGAAATAAATAAATACTACTACACAGAAAGTGCCGTACAAATGAACAGCAGTTTCCATGGGGAGAATGAATAATGAACCAACACGCACAGGCACCGATAGCCCTTGGTCATTATAATACTCCCCTAAATCACTGTCCTCCATAAAGGGTATTAACACATCCAAAAACGTGCAATTAAAAAGTGAAATTAAATTCATTTAAATTAATTAATAACTAAATTTAAATTTATTAGTCAAAAGTGATGCAATGTAAAATTTTTTAATTAATTTTAGTTAAATTATAATTTTAAATTAAAATGGTATACCTTCTAGGCAATACAATGTCTGTAGCAATGTAACTCACTTTTTATGTATTTATTTTTAATTCTGTTTTCTGCTCTCTAGCTGTCAGCCCAAACAACTGACATCGATAAAAAATTTATTACGTCAATATTGGAGTCATCTTCCCAGTCTTACATAAAACAGATTTATATCAATATCTGACTTATCTTTCCAGTCTTACATTTTCAGACTATCCACAATACTTGCTTATTGTGTTTTAAAGTCATAAAATATCTGACTTATTTTCTGTCTTGGCTCAAACTGTTAATGTGTAGCATTGTGACAACAAAAAATGCAAGAGATATGCGAAAGTCACTGCAGCACACTGCATTTTTTATTCTTGAAGTACATTACAAAACATTTCAGCAAGACACAGTCCACTGCTCTTTTAGTTATCCCAAGACATAAGAGCACAAGACAGAGTAATGTTTACCATGCTAATGTGCAACAAAAAGGCTTAGTATTTTCATGTGGCACTAATTAATTACTGGGACAATCTAGAGATTAATGAAGAACATTGTTCAATTAACCAGCTTCCCTGTTAACTGAATAAGCTGAATGGTGCTCTCAGTAGTTTCCAGATAAGTCTGATAATTATACAGGGACCAGTAAATTGGACAGTCTGAGTTATAACTTTTTGACATATGCTCAAGAGGTGGGCTGCCACATAAATACCAACTACAAAGCACAAGGGAGTAATAAACAGCAGAATTTCTCCTCTCTCCGTAGAGGGTGTGTATTAAAAGAGACTCTGAAACAGCACTCCTTCCTTTATACTTGCCAGATGGTACTTTTTCACAAAAGCATTTACGAGAAACAGAGTTTAAAGTAGAGAAAAAAATCATTTATAACAAAGTGGCATGTTCAGCTTATGTGTGTTCATGGGAAGTTATGCTACCTTGAAGGTGGCAGTTAATTTCCAAAACACAGAACACTGCACATTTGTCCTAGTGATAAGCCATTCTTATTAAAACATTACCCAAGTGTGGGTCCCCTTTCACTACAGTGTGGCAATAACCCTCCTATCACACATTTTGATGTTAGGTGATATTTGTATCCTCTAGAATAACAAACCAAGTTATATGCACAATTACATCAGAGGAGAGAGCTATATTAAAATGGAGAAAGAAAAACTATTATAAAACTGAGTTTCTGAGTGAATATTTGAATTTTTCTTTGATAACAGAATGAAGGTGTTCTTATGGAATTAACTTGAACATTACTTCCAAGTCTTTTGTACATTAATTATACACATAAACTTAGTATTTATTGACATAGACTGCATATGCCTATTATATGCAGACTTAACATTTAGAGACACAGAAAGACTGCATGGGCTTATCTCTTCTAATTCACTTCTTACTGGAGTGGGGTTTGGGGGTTGGTGTAGTGGATAAAGTGTTCATCACACAGACACAAAATATAAAGTTCGAGTCTCACCTTTGAAGGGAAAAATTGCTAGACTTAAAATGGCCCACAAGGGCAGCTAACCTAGTACTTAACTATGAACCTATAACATGGATATCATATTTAACTAACAGCATTTTCTCCTTTCCATCCCTCAAAATATTTTACGTCTGGTCCCAAATTACTTAATGCTACTACTGTTTTGACACACAAAAATTTAGAAAGGCTGTTCCAATCAAACTGAATAAAACTCTGACACTTTCTTCCCCAAAACCATACTCCTAAAACCAGTACAGTTGGGGGGTGGGGACTCTCCTCTGTTAATTATTCAAATGACAGATAATAGCTTAAAATGCATCTACAGCAGCAAAGCGAATGCAAATATATTGTGGAACACTACAGGACTGCATTCCTTGGTACATATACTGTCAAAATTGCTACCAACTCCTCCTTACACTGCTTTGTGTCTATTATTACACTATGCTGTAATCAATGCATTTATCATTTTTGTAACTAGGTTGTGACTGAAGAAAGGTCCCAGTAGTCCAGTTCACCTTTTAAAAAGTGTCATGTGAATTCCAAGTCCTGTCTTTCTTCCCACCTGCTTCCCTGAGTCAGACAGAGTATCATACTTTAAGGCTCAGCTAGTTTAGCGAGGTTCAGGGTTCTTCCTTTTCATACTATAAAAGGCTCAGTAGGTTTAGGGATCAGTTAATGCAAAGAATGCAACTGCAAATGACAGTACATAGCTTTATGCATTCAGTGGGTGTGGAGTTAAAAAACAGTTGCAGGTACTTTGCTGTGTGTGCTTTCCTTGGCATGAAAATTTCAGGTGCAACAGGTGAAATGAAGTAAGAACAAGGGTCACAAATTCCTAAAGAAAATAGCACAAGAATTCATTCAGCTCAAATACTGTGCAAACTGAGGAAATTAAGTTAGAAATGCCAAAAAGGGGAAGAAACTGCTAAGTCACGCATTTTTAATACATGAAAGCATGGGGATCTTTATATATTGAGGAAAGCAGTCCAAATGGAGAGATGATAAAAATCAGCAAGAAGAGAAGAGTAGTATTGCTGGAAATGAATTCATCCTCAGGTCTTAGTGACTACCTTCATAAGGTGGACCCGGTTTTTTTACAAAATTTCACTAAGATGACACTGATATATAAACTGTATTTTATATAGGATATATCAGGGACAGAAGTAGGTTAAAAATAAAAAAATGACAGCTGGTTGCACAAGTTCCAAGATAAAAAAAATGCCCAATCCTGGTATGCACACTGATTTAAGAAATGGAAAAAAAATGACAGTGTAGAATCATCAAGACACGGAAACATTCCTACAATGGTGTTAGGCCAGGCTCAGGGGAAGGACGGTTGCCACTGTTGTAGAAGGTAGTAGTCCACAAAATATGACAGGCCAAAAAAGAGCCATAAATATGACAGAGTAGAGGATAAAGAAGAAATGATGTATTGTTACTATTATACAAGAAACCCAGAATTTCCAGATATAAGATATTCAAAAAGATTGAGAGAGAAATTTAAAGAAAGATGAAATACTTGCACAAGAAAAACTGTCAAAAGCTTCATTTAATATGGTGCAATATTTTTGCAAAAGAGAAAGCAAAACTAATCAATGCAAAAAAGCATGAGCAAAGATATTTGAAGAGAAATACAGACAAAGGCATCGGGATATGGAAAACGTCAATACAAAAACTAAGTAAAAAGGGGAAAAGTAGAAAAGAGGATTAGTAATGGAGAAGTTAAAGAAATAGAAATTGAAGTTATGGATTACATGTGAAGTAGAAAATTCAGCTCTGGTAATGTCACAGCATGATAGAACAATGAGTCCCCAAATTAAGGCTAACAGGTGGAACAGGAAGCATCTGATCATTTGCCACATAAATATGCTCTGGAGCCTTCAGATGGAAACCAGTACAAAAGTTCAGTTGGAAATGCATACTATGGGAAGGAGGAGGAAACTGTAGCAACAATGACACAGTCAATGTTGTGGAATGACAAGCCAGTGAGTTCCCATATGAAAGAGGGATGGATGACGCAGGATGCAGCTGAAGAGAATATGCCCCAGGAAGATATTCTGGAACATTCTGTTGAATCCCCACAAGAAATAGAAAACAAAAAATGTGCCCTCAGTTTAGAAGAAAATGATGTAAGGGAAGAGTTGCTTGATTTAATAGAGATGGACAAACACATTAAGATCAATGAAAGAAAACGATTACAGAAAGTCAATAAGACCCAGAATGTTATAAGTCTGATAAAACAAATGAACACAATAATCAAGACTATTAACACACATTTATGTGATCTAACAGAAGTAAATAAGATATACTACTGTGCAGCTAAATTAATAACATAAAAAAAACACAGAGCAACAAGTGAAAGGAAGGAAAAAATCAAATGTTATTACAGAGGCATTGAATATACAAAACTATAAAGCAATTATAAAGCTCTTATCCCAACTGTCTCTTGTAGGTCTAACTGAAACATCTTTACAATGGTTCAATAGCTCTCTCTCTAACAGACATCAATCTGTCAAATGGAGCTTCAACTACTCTCCATATTTACCAGTCTGCACTGGTGTACCCCAAGGCTCAATACTTGGTCCACTCCTCTTGAACAGTTTTAGTATTTTAGTAACCATCTTAATTCTCCCACTAAACAAGCCACCTTAATTCAATATGCCAACAAATCTACAGTAATCTGTTTTTCCAAAAATCTCCCTCTTCTACAGAGCTTAACTCAAGAAGCATTCAGTTCCATGGAGTCTTGCCTAGCTAACAATCATCTACTACTAAACACAACAAACTAAACTTCTGCTATTCTTACCAAAACAATTCGCACCTAACACATCTAACTTTGCCATTGCTTCTCTGAACTATACTCCTAATGATGTGGTTTCACACACTAAACTGTTAGATGTTAACTATTGACAACAGTCTTTATGTTTGACCCGCATATTTGGGAGATGTGTCAGTGTGGTTTGTTTTCATTTATATAAATTTATGATTGCCTGTGTAGCAAGTGATGACTTAATAAAGATGTTTCTTTTTTAAAAAAATAGAAAGTGAATAATTTGTGTAATATTGCTTAGGTTATATGACATACAGCAATATATATGAAGTATAACGTTTATGTTAACACAGTATGATTACTTTTATATGAAATGTAAATTTGCCTGTCACAAGTGATAATTCAATAAAAGTGTTTGAAAAAAGTTTGACCTGCACATTAACAATAACATAAAAAATAATCAAAAAATAGGAATGATGTACAGGATCAGGAAATGCATAACCAACTCTGCTACAATAACCCTTGCCACTACCTATCTTTTGCCCTGCCCCTCTATATGCCTCCCCTATTCCGACCAACCTCCAGTTTTTCCTCAAAACAAAACTTAGCCAATGGTACAATAAAATAGCTAAATTTGCCACAGACCAAGGTCACTACACTCACCATTCCTCTGCCCTCAAATCCCTAATCTGGCTTGAACAACCTCATCAGCTTACCTTTAATCAACTTACACTACCACACAAAATATTATACAGCTCTTTATCACAAAGCACATCATCACTACATCCCCTCTCGTTACCTACGCTCCTCTCACAAGCATCTGCTATCTATTTACAAACCTCAAAGAGCAATTGGGTCTAGTCTGTACTTTCACTATGTGGCCAAATAATAATAGTATTCCAGAATCTATCACATATATTCCTAACTACTACTATTCCTTCAAGTCCAAGCTAAAAGATTATCTATCCAATAATTGGATCTGCCCATGCTCTATGCCACCATAACACTCTATATATTATTCACTTCTTATCATTCCTAACAGACTTTTCCCAATCTATTCTACTTCCCTTCCTTTGTTACCTTCTTTTTAACCTCTCATTTCTAGAAATCCTTAACCTTCAAATATTCATTTTTCTAATCTTACTCTGACTTTTATCTTCCCTAAGTTTATAACTGAAAAACTCTACCTAATGTTCCTGCTAGAATGTTTATATAGTTTATCTGTAACATATTTTGATATAGAAACTAGTAACTCTAACCTATTTTGTATGCAAGGCTTGTTTAACTATACTAATTGCTCCAGCCTCTTTTTGATTGTAAACACATCTGTGTAACCAATGTTTAACTTGTAAAAATCTGTACAAAATTCTGTATAAATTATACTGAGGAGCTTTTCTCCCCGGGCCTCCACTGAAAATGGGCATGTGCCCAGTCGGACTTTCCCAGTAAACAAATGTCAAATAAAATAAATAAATAAAATTAAGACAAGAAGTGTCACTGTTAGAAGCGTACAGAGGAGGGAACAGATAAACAAAAAATACTTAGAAAGATAGATGTGGCAAAAGCAATGCGCAGTTGCAAATAATAAACTAAAGATATCAGCCCAGACAGAAAAACAAAAAACACATGGAGATAAATATAAAGGAAAATTATTGCCCCAAAACATGTTGGATAAATTAGATAGGAAAACAAGGATGCTTCATGCTCACCAGATGATTTATAAAAATCAGTGCATACCAAGATTATATATTCCCCATTCCGAAGGAGGGATGGGCCTACTTGAAATTAATTACATGTACAGATCTGCAATTGCGGGACTCCACACATCTGCTGACCTCACAAGACCCAAATGTAGTGAAAGTTTTGAAACATGAAGAGAATAAATCTAAGATGACTTCCCTGCTTAGGCTAGCAGAAGCATATCAGCATCAAGCAGGAATGGAAATCACACCAGAAGTGGACAAGGCAGCAACTGAATGTGCCAGAAAACAAAAGAAAGAATATAAATTGAAGGACCAGATGAAAAGGCAAGAAATGTGGAAAATGCATAAATATTGTTGCAAGTATAGAAAACTTTTGTAAGAACCTCATGTTGATCAGGAACAAATGCAGGAATGGTTAAGGAGAGGTGAATTCAAACCAAGAGATGAAAGGTTAATAATGGCGGTACAAGATAGTGGGCTACAGACACGATGGTTTAAAAAGTCCATTGAACATGTGGGAGAAACAGACAGATGTAGGTTTTGTAAAACAGAATTGGAAACAGTTGCACAACTCTCTGCTGGTTGCGACATACTAATGGCAGAAGGACTGTATACTGAAAGGCATAACAATGTGCAAAACTGCTGCACTGGGGATTGTGCAAACATTATGGTACCAAAGTGGCTGAAAAACACTGGAAACAAAAGCCACAAAGCACATAAAAAATGATGAAGTCTACATTGCATGGGATCATCCATTGCAAACACTTTAAAAGATAGACGCTAGAAAAGATAGAGGTCCAAGAAAAGAAAACAACAGTAATATTGATCATTGAAATCGCCACACCCAGTGACTACAGTCTGCTGCGTACAGAGACACAAAGTCATGAAATATCAGGATCTGCAGGCAGAAATGAGAGCAATGTGGATAAAGATACCCAGATAATTCCAATAGTAATAGGAGCAACGGGTTTTATAAACAGAGTCTACAACCCTATTTAGATATGCTACCAATACATGTAACCCCGTACGAATTGCAGGAGTCATTACTGGGCACATTGCGGGTGCTGTGAAGAGCACTTATGGCTGATATCGAACAGTGACACAATACTAACTTCAAGAACTTTAATCATACTTTGACTTAGGAATGGGGTCCATTCCCGTCATGGTATTAGAAACCCAAGAGATTTGGAGAAATTAAAAAAAAAAGTACAAAATAAGCAATTCATTGATGAACCAAAAAAGTTTTACAGAAAATTGAGAAAGCAAAAGTAATAGAGCTACCACCACAGAAAAGAAGAGATAAAAACATTTTGGAGAAATATCGACAAAGACACTGTGGAACATAACAAAGATGTTGAACAATTAGAAATAGTAAAAGAAAGAGCAAGGAGTTCTCATGTACAGGATATGAGATGGGATGAAGTAAAGGCCAGAGAAATTGAAAAAAAAATCAAGAAAACCTCCTAATATGAAAACCCTAGGCCCATATGCAGTACCTAACTTCTGGCTAAAAGTATTAACATTTTCACACAAAGATTTAGCCCCGAGTAAGAACTACTTATACGTGGATCCTGCACAGACAGCATGGTAAACAACAAAAAAAATTATACCCCCTCCTTAAGAGTAAACCTGCAAGCCATCCTAAAAACTATAGACCAATAACTTGCCTTTTGACCATGTATAAACTATACATGGGAATCAATGCTAACACAGTTTATAGTCATTTCGAAAAAAATCATGGCAATAGAACAAAAGGGTAACAAAAGAAAATCATATAGATCAAAGGATCATTTGTTAAAGTCATAATGGGGAATTGTAAAAAGGGGAACAATGTAACTATGGCATGGATAGATTACACAAAAACATTTGACAGTATCCCACATTCGTGGATGAAGGAGTGCTTACAGCTATATAAGATGCACCCTACACTGTTCCCAGAAAACAAAAGTATAAGACTTCTCTCTTTACCAACCTGCTAGCTGACAGATTTGGCACAAAATTCACCCCCTGTCCCTACCAGCCATACCCCAAAGTATACCTAACACCAGTCCTCTACCTAGCACCTACAAACAGTAGGTTGTATCCACACTCTTCAAGGCCAAAAACTCTCTCTCTGTGGGACCAGATAACATCCCAGGTTGCTTACTGAACAGGCAAAAACAAGACCTTGTGGAACCACTTGGCACTCTCTCTAACCTCAGCCTGTGGAGTGGCTTTGTTCCAGCATTGTGGACAACAGCAACAGTCACCCCTTTGCACAAAGGGGGTCCATCAACTGACCCTGGAAACTATAGACCCATAAGCCTAAACAGCCTTATCTGCAAGGCCATGCAAAGGATCAATGGACCCCATCAACAAGGACATAGGTGACCTTCAAACTCTTACCCAACCCAGTTTTGCTTTAAGGGTAGATCATGCTTACTGAACCTGGTAGACTTCTTCAAGAAAAAAAAAGCCTATCTTGATTTAGCCAAGGCTTTTGACACAATTCTCCATTCAGGTATCATTGAGAAATTCTCCCAGCTGTGGATTAATCCATACATCACTAAATGGGTAGCTAACTGGCTCACCGACAGAATGCATACTGTTCAAAGGTGGGGATTCCACTTGTACCACTTACCAGTGGTGTACCAAAAGGATCTGTGCTGGGCCCTCTACAGCTTGGAATCTATTTCTATGAAGTCCAGGTGAAAGTAGATGGTTTTTGGCTTACCAAGTTCGCTGATGATTGCAAACTGGGTGCAGTCTGAGTTCCCAAATGATGTTAACATATTACAATAGGGGCTAACACAGACAGATGATTGGTGTCAAAGTCACACACTAAAACTAAATGCAAAAAAGTGCAAAGAGGAAGTCCCTGCAAATTACAATACTGAGAGCAAACCCTTAAGCGCAAACCTAGTGGTGCGAGATTTGGGAGCACAGGTTGTCAGCAATCTAAACTTCGATCACCATGTGTCCACAGTGGTAAGGAAACCTTCTATGTTGTGCATCTCATATGTAAGGGCATCAAATAACTCCTCTATACTTGACCCTCATCAGACCACTAATAGAGTACAGTGCTCCAATTTGCATGTACCTCACTAGATACCTGCAGCAGCTGGAGAGACCACAGAGGTTTCTCACCAAGAAATTTCAGGGCCTCCAAAACACAACCTACATGAAAAGACTGACAAGCCCTGTCACTGAACTCTGTATCATACAAGCTGCTGAAAGGTGACCTGTGCCTGACCTACAGAGCAATCTCAGACCCTGCCCTAATGGAAATGCTGCACATCTGCAAATCAAATGGGACAAGAGTTACTCACTCAGGGATCTCAACCTAGCTGTGAAATTAACAGAAAATGCTAGAGACACAGATACATCTCCCAGAGTCTGCTGCTCCTCTGGAATAAATTTACAATTCACGTGAAGCATAGCTCCTCAATAACCCTATTCAAGCGCAACCCAGATAATTGGATGGGAGACCATAAATACACAACTGAGGTGGCACCTATGTCCGTCATGGACAGGGGCAGTCGGTGCTGATCATAGATATGCTCTGTGAATAATGACCATCTAACCATGGTCAATTAGGGAACATGGGTATAACATGGCTAGGCCTGCAAAGGCCCTAGGGCCATTAGCCTAGTAACCTTCTATGAACCTATTAATTACATTACAGTGAGCACAAAACAGCAGCAAACCAATGAGCAGCTACGGCATGATAATGGGAAATTTATTAAACCAGGAATAAAAATTCAAAGGGGGTTAATTCCAGGGTAACTATTTGTCACCCTTGTTTTTTTGTCTTGTCCTTAACCCATTACGCTGTCTACTTAACAGATTAGTTCAGGGTTACAATTTGGCTCCCAGAAAACAACAAAGTGTAAGACTTCTCTTTTTGTGGACAATTTAAAAAGTACAGTTTTGTACCTACCATAAATGTAGATGTTCGAGGATCCCCATTGCTGCAGTCCTTAATATTGGGTGTAGTCCGCTGTCCAGTCGGCCCGAATACCAGAGTATAAGGCTGACGTCGGTCAGGGCGCATTAGACTGACGTCAGTACGTCAGGGTACTAATGCGCATGACCGACGTCATATCCTCAGTCTTTTCTTGCCCCAGATGTCAGAAGACCCTAAAAAGACAAGGCCCAAAATACCTGCACCAAAAATATATACAATATATACAAGAATATATACAAAAATATCAGCATGTAATCTCACCTACACAACCACCCCTAAACACAGAGGGAAGGAGGGAGTAAATTGGACTGCAGCAATGGGGATCCTCGAACATCTACATTTATGGTAGGTACAAAACTGTACTATGTTCTTCGTTCCCCATTGCTGCAGTCCTTACTATTGGGTAGAATCCCAAAGCAGAGGTAAGGGAGGCTGGCAAATCATAAAGTAGGAGCTGACAACATGCCTTGTAAAACAGCTGTGGCAAAACCAGCCCTAGACTTAGAGTAGATAGGAAGGTGATAATGCTTAGAGAAAGTATGCACTGAACTCCAAGTAGCTGCTTCCAAAATATCCTTAGTTGCCACCCCCCTTAGAAATGCTGTTGAAGTGGCAGTAGCCCTAGTGGAATGAGGCCTAATCCCAGCTGGAATCTCCTTGCCATGATGGGAATAACAAAATGCAATGCAAAAGCCAATCCACCTAGAAATAGTTTGTTTTGACACAGGCTTGCCCTGAACTCAAAGCAAAAGAAACAAACAACTGCTGAGACTGCCTAAAATCCTTAGTCCTGCTTAAATAATAACGCAATTGCCTGTGTACATCTAAAGTGTGCAAAATCTTTTCCCCTTTATTTTGGGGGTCTGCATAAAAGTAGGCAAATGAATAGTTTGGTTTAAAGCCACACTAGAGACCACCTTAGGCATAAAGGAAGGATTAGTACGTAATGATACCCTATCCTTATGGAAAATCAAAAGGGCTCTACTGCCATAAGGGCCTGCAACTCAGACACCCTTCTTGCAGAAGTAATAGCCAACAGAAAAGCAGTCTTCCATGACAAGTATTTCAATTCAGCAGTAGCCGCAGGCTCAAAAGGTTGTAGAGTAAGTTTTTCCAACACAAAATTGAGATCCCAAGCAGGAGTAGGAGCTCGTGGGGGTGGTATATTCTGTGCCGCTCTAAGAAACTGCTTGAACAAAGGATGCGAAAACAATGGTGGGTCACAATCATAGTGAACTGAAATTGCTGCAGCATGAATCTTAATGGAAGAGAAGGACAAACCTTTGTCCAATAACTCAGTAAGATATTGAAGAGCCACACTCAAATTAGGCTCAGAAATCTCCAAATTCTTTGCTGTACTCCAAAATAAAAATCTCTTCCATTTTTCTGCGTACACTTTCCTTGTACTAGGTCTTCTAGCTTCCATAATCACATTTAAAACTTGTTGAGGAAGTTGAGACCTGCTGTGTTTCAAGAGAGAATATGCCAGGCTGTTAGATGAAGAGAGTGAAGCTTGACATTGAGCAGATGACCGTCCTTCTGAGATAACAGATGAGGAATCAGAGGTAAAGGCCATGGAGGCTTCTTTACCAGACTCCGTAGTAGTGGGTACCAGTGTTGCCGAGGCCAATCTGGAGCTATCAAAATCATCCTTGGCCTGTCTTGTCTGACCTTTAATAGTACCTTTGGAAGAAGAGGCAGAGGTGGAAAGGCATACACATGAAGGTTTTTCCAACTGAAAGACAGAGCATCCACTTTCCAAGCTGTGTGATGAAACCCCTTTGTGCAATACTTTGGCAGCTGGTGGTTTAGTGGAGAAGCGAACAGATCTATGTCTGGAGTTCCCCATGACACTGTCAATTTCTGAAATACATGAAGATCCAGTTTCCACTCGTGGGGATCCATGATTTGTCTGCTTAACACATCTGCTAAGGAGTTCTGTGCTCTGGCAGAAACCTTGCCTGAAGAGTTAGTTGCAAGCTTAGCGCCGTCTCCCATAAAATCATTGCTTGCCTGCATAGAGGATAAGAATGTGTTCCCCTTGCTTGTTGATGTACCACATGACAGTTGTGTTGTCTGTTAGAATCAACACCTGCCCTGGAAGAAGTAACTCCTTGAAAGCCATTAATGCAAACTGGACTGCTAACATCTCCTTCATGTTGATATGTAGATGCTGTAGTCTGGCAGGCCACTTGTCTTGTATCCACTTTCCATTTAGATGAGCTCCCAAGCAATGTCCGAGGCATCTGTCGTTAAAATCTGACTCGCCTCTGGCCGGGTCACAGAGAGTCCCTTGTTTAGGTGACATTCCTGAGCCCACCACAAAAATTCTTTTTGAAGGCAAGGTATTATTTGAATGACAGTGTCCAAATCCTGGCAGTGCTGTGTCCATACATTTTGAGATACCATTGTAGCTTCCTCATATGCAGTTTGGCATTGGGAAGCACCAGAATACAAGATGCCATGAACCCTAATGCTTGAAGGACTGTCCTTGCAGTCAGCACGGACTGATGAGATAGTTGATGGAAGTAAAGTGATAGACTCTTTTGTTTGTCCGGGGTTAAAAAGGCCATCTGGGCTGCTGTATTCAGTCTCACACCCAGAAAGCACATGTCTTGAGAGGGTACTAGACTGGACTTTATTTCGTTCACAGAATACCCTAGGCATCTTAGCACTGCTATAACATATTCCAGATGCTGTAGAAGGTCTTCCTTTTCTTGAGCCAAAATCAGGCAGTCGTCCAAGTAAGGATAGATTTGAATTCCTTGTAGCCTGAAGTAAGCTATCACTGGAGCCAGAACCTTTGTGAATACTCTGGGCAGTAGATAAGCCAAAGGGCAATGCAGAGAACTGATAATGAGAATTTCCAGCTCGAAACCGCAGATACTTCCTGCAACTTAGCCTTATAGGCACATGAAGGTAAGCTTCCTTGAGATCTAAAGTTACCATCCAGTGATCTTTGCCCAGCAGAGGTAAAAGCTGTTGTAACGTCAACATCTTGAACTTGGGAATGTCCAGATAAGTGTTGAGGAGGGATAAATCCAAAATTGGTCTCCACGTGTTCCCCTTCTTTGGTACTAGGAACAGGCGAGAATAAAATCCTAGGCCCCTCTCTGATACAGGGACTGGCTGAATGGCCCCCATCTGGAGTAACTGAGAAACTTGTGAGCCTCTTTTCTTTGTGGAGGAGGAACGTCTGGCATGCCTTTGAAAGGGGGCATGGTATGGAAATAAAATCTGTAACCGTGGTGAATGATATCCAACACCCATCTGTCTTGAGTAATTAAATCCCAATTTTCTTTGAAAAGAGACAGTCTTCCTCCCAAAGGAGCTGCCAGACGAGAATCTACTGGCAGCTGAAAAAGCAGGTCATTGGGTCTGTTTACGAAAGGACTGACCCCTGCCCTCACCAGAAGTCTGAGCAGGTGAACTCCCTGTTCTAGGCCTAAAAGAACCTTGAGCCCTACCACGTCTAGACCTACCCCTAGACTGAGAATCATAAGCAGGATATGTCCACCCCTTAGCAGGCCAATTTCTACTAAACTTGGTGGCTGCACCTGCAAAAATCTTTAACAGTTTGCATAGACTTAGCTTTGTCCTCCATTTTCTTTAAAACTGCTTCCACAGGCGAACCAAACAACACATCAGACTGTAAAGGAGCATCCAAAATCCTTGTCTTAACATGCTCAGCTAAATTCTGATCCCTCAACCAGGCATGCCTGAAGAACAGAACTAGTGGCAGCCACCCTCGAGGAGGCCTGTACAGCATCAAAACCACATTGCAAAGAATGCTTACCCACTTGTTCAGACACATGAACCAAATCCAGCAACTCTTTACACTCAATACCTTCCGCCAAAGCATCCACCTTAGATTTCAATTGTGAAAGGAGATAATTTTGATATTTTAGCATGTGAAACTGACAATTCAACGCTCTCATGGCTAGAGTGGAAGAAGTATACACTTTCTTTCCCCACCTATCCAAAGCCCTAGCCTCTTTATCAGTGGGAACAGGTTTTTTAACCACAGAGGCCTTAACACCTTTAGGCCCCTGAGAAACAGTTTCTGGGTCCGCCCTAGGACTCTTAAACAAATACTTATGAGCTTCGGGCACCCTGTAATACCTATCAGGTTTAACAGGAGCAGGAGGCAAAGAATCAGGGTTCAGGGAAGCCTCTGCAAAAACATCTTCCACCACATTCAACACAGGAGGTATAGCTAAGGGCCTATGCTGGGGTAAAAACAAGAATTCCCTAAGCCTTTTCCTGGAATCAGAGTAATCCTGGCCTTCCCATTTAAAGTGCTCCCTCATGGAATGCAGAGTCTCTGAAAATGAGAAATCCTCAGGAGGAGAAGCTGTAGGAGTGGAATCATCCACATCTGAATCAGAATAAGTAGGATACTCCTGCAAATCTTCCGCAGAAGACTCAGAAGCCTCTGAACACTGTTCAAAACTATCAAACTCCGGTTCCACCCTAGGCCTCATCAGTTGGGGGCATAGAACCTCTAATCATAGTAATCAAATCTTCTGCCATTTTAAGCATATGTTTCTTAGGTACAGAACCCGAAATGCTAGGAGAAGCCCCCACTGAAGCTGAACTTGGCCTACCTCTCAAAGAAGTTTTAGCAACAGAAGGAGAGGCTCTAACTACCTTGGGAAGAGAGGGAAGAACAGTTACCTGAGAAGCCCCCTCAGCCTGGCCTACCTCCTGAGAAGGCACATCCTGTAACAGTAAAGTTTCTGCCTGAGACTCCATGGAAACTCCTGGCAAAACCTCTGGCTCCACTGAGCCTTCTAAAGAACCGGCGTCGGGACTGCGGTTCATCAACCCTAGGCTTCGCTGTTTTGTCCTTGCGCTTCTTGGGCCGAAGCGGGCGTCGGAGCATCCGGCGGCATTTTAATTTACAACGCTTCCCAAACACTAACCTGGCACAGTCTAACCTCCTCTTAATAGTGCGTTTGTTAAACCCTAGCACAAGAGCGTAACCAACAACGTCGTGCTCAGGCCCTAAACAAGGTATACACAAGGTATGGTAATCCCTATGAGGTATCTGTTTCCCACAAGAAATACAGTTATTCACTTTTTCTGACATCCGGTTAAATACTGAGGCAAGAAAAACCAAAATGTTCTAGGGTACTTAGCCAACTCTGCTTCGGTCTGAAACTCGGTTTTGGAAATATTTCAAACGCCAACCTGCACAAACTGCTTCTGCATCGGACCATGCGGCAAAAGACTGAGGATATGGCGTCGGTCATGCGCGTGAAGTACCCTGGCGTACTGGCGTCAGTCTAATGCGCCCTGACCGGCGTCCAGCCTCTCTGGTATTCGGGCCGACTGGACAGCGGACTACACCCAATAGTAAGGACTGCAGCAATGGGGAACGAAGAACATCTGTATAGTTCATCAGATGAGGAGCTAAAAGCACAACTGCAAGTGGTGAAAACTTTCTCAGATGAATTAAGAATGTCATTTGGTCTTGATAAATGTGCAAAAGCAACATTTAAAACAGGAAAGCTGCAGTACCAAGAAAATAAGAGTCTGGGACAATAATGTGATACAAAGGAACTGGAGGAGGGAGTGTATAAATATTTGAGAACTGATGAAGTATCGACAATAAGTCATGAACAAATGCAAAGAAAACTTAGAAAAGCATATTTCAGAAGACTAAAATAAATAATGAAAACAGCCCTTACATCTAGGAACAAGTAGAAGCTATAAACCAATTTGCTCTGCCAGTTCTAATTTACAGTTTTGGGGTGACTGCTGGCCCCAAAAGGTATTGGATCAGTTGGACAGAAAAACAAGAAAAATGCTTCATGTTTATGAAATATATAAAAATTAGTGTATACCAAGATTGCATATTCCTCATTCTGAAAGAGGTATGGGCCTCCTCAAAACTGATTACATGTATAGATCTGCAATCATGGGACAGCAGACATAGTTGTTAACTACAACGGATCCAAACATAGTAAAAGTCTTAAAATATGTGGAAAAAAAGTTTAAGGTGACTTCCTTGCTTAATTAAGCAGAAGCATATTGGTGTCAAGCAGGAATGGAAATAAAACCAGTAGCAGACAAAAATCAGTCAAGAAACTGAATGTGCCAAAAAAGAAAGAATATAAGGTGAATGATTAGATGGGGAAGGCAACAAATGTGGAAAGGCATAAATGCAGTTGCAAGTACAGAAAACTCTTGGAACAACATCATGCCGATCAGGATTTGATGCAGGAACTGTTAACAAGAGGTGAATTTAATCCAAAAGACAAAACATTAATAACTGCGGCCCAGGATAGTGGACTACATACACGTTGGTTTACAAAGTACACTGAACATGTGAGAGAAAAAGACAAATGCAGGTTCTGTAAAACAGAACTGGAAACAGTCACTCATCTTATTGCTGGGTAAAGGCAAAGAGCCTGTATATTAAAAGGCATAATAATGTCACAAGAATGGGATTAAGCAAAAATTTCAATACTGAAGTAGCTGAGCAGCATTGGAAACATAAGCCAGAAATCATTATAGAGAAAGATGAAGTTTATATCACATGGGATCACCCAATGCCAACAGATCAAGAAATAGATGTGAGAAAAACAGATATAGTAGTTCATGAAAAGAAGACAAAAGTAGCACTGATCATTGAAATTGCTACACCCAGTGATTACAGTGTCTTATGCAGAGCAAGAGACAAAGTCATAAAACACCAGGATTTGCAGGTGAACATGAGAGTGTGGAAAAGGATACCCAGACAGTTCCAATAATAGCAGGAGCAACGGGTCTCATAATAAAAAGTTATAGTCATATATAGATATGCTACCGATACATGTAACTCCATATGAACTGCAGGAGGAGTCAGTTCTGGGCACATTGCGGGCGCTGCAAAAAGCACTTTTGTTAACATCAAAGACTGAAACAATACTAATTTCACAAACTTTAATCACATTTTGGCTTAGGAATGGGGTCCATTCCCATCATGGTATTACAAACCCGAAAGTCGTGGAGAAATTAAACTGAGAGGAAAGCACACTCCAGGGAAAGGAAATGTTTTACCTTATGAGTGTTTTTCCTTTAAATATAGCTACTGTCATTTCTTGTGCATTATCTTGTCTACACTAAGTGAAATACTTGGTAGGTTATCTGACAGGGTTTGGAAAGATAATTCCGTTACCACATCACAAGTGATATGAGTTAGAGTGACAGCTCTGACATCTCTAATGGCTGTATGGGGGGGGATGGGAGTGACAGGCTGTTGCCACCTCTCTCTTCCCACTGTGAGGTAGACATTTCGGAGTTACAAAAGGGAAACACCCAGCAGAAGCACTAGGTGTTATCTGTTGGAGTTCGAGCTAGATGAGCCAACAAGATCATGCTGATTAGCACCAGTAAAGCGGAGGAGAATCTAAACTACGAAAGTACAACTCTTGTCAGAGGGAGCGTTCTCAATGGGGAGATGGTATGCCACCTCCAAGGGCCCTGTCCTTACCAACTCTTCCCAGCAAATGGAAGAGTCGACAAACTCTTAGACAGGAATGAATAGCTCATTGGACATCTATCCAGCTCAGGGATGCCTGGCTCCAAGTTCTCAAAATGAATGGGATAATTGGGTGCTGGTAATGCAACCACTGGGTAGGGTCCTAGGAGTTGCAAAAAAGATTAACTGCTAATGTACTTCATCCTGTAGTTTATATGCAATTCCTTGGATCATGAAAATGGTGTGACTGTGAAAAAAATACTTAGACAATTCTACGAGGTCTCACAAGAAAAAAAAGTAAATATATCAGGTGGACCTTGACTTGCTTTGCATTGTGCACTTTTACAGTCTCCAGAGATTTTTTATTTTAGTTTAAACCCATCAAATATTGGTGCAAATGTACCAATTTTTTTTTTTTTTTTTTTTTTTTTTAAGTACTATGATTTTGGTAATTGATGCAACACACCCAGGACAGGCTGGGTCCTACTGACTTCACATTATACAGACAGAGCAACAGATAATAAAATGCCATGCTTGGTAATACCAGAAGCCCTGGCAGCAAACACAGCACACATGATTGCAAATATGACTACCAAAGAAAGTCTGATAGCTGTAATCATTTACACAGATGTCACCTCAGTTTCATATTTTCATAATGTACTCTGAATGCATATACCACATACATTCAGGCAAAGAAATCCCTCCATGCTGTCAAAATATGAACTTGAAGCCAGTATACTTAGGGCTGTGGTACCTCCCCCACACACACACAGACACACACAC
>NC_056729.1:85622782-85697782 GCF_019279795.1 Protopterus annectens | reverse complement strand
TGTGACTAGGTCAACAGTGCAGTGGTCCTTTATGATGTCTCTCCAAGCCAAAGCAAACTCTTTGGAAATGCCCTCCCATCCCACAAGCAGCCATAAAAGAAAATCACAGCTGCAATTATTTGGTTGGTGAAATTCTCCTCTTGTGTCACTTAGGTGAAACCAGCACAGCAGCAAAACCATATGATGGCAGAATGCATTCTTCAGTCTACAAAGAGACACTTTCATTAGGAGCTAGCTAAGCCTGTATGAGGAAGACAAGTGACCAAAGAGGACTAACAAGATCATCAAAACTGATGAATGCCCCCCCACACGCACAAAGGTGCATACAGTATAGACTATCTGAACTCTGTGAAGAAAGGTAGCAACAACTAGGCCACTGTACAAAGTAACAGGTCTGAGCCTGCTGTTCTAGCCATACGGTCAGCACAGTCAAAGCAGGACACATGACAGACCACTGTGGATGCTACAGACATTGATTGGACTGCCTCATCCTTGAGCCCATAATCAGGTTGTTGAAAAGCTTTCCTGATCAACTAGGGAAGACTGGAATCTAGACAGGTGAAGTAATTAGATAATTGTTCTTAGCACCAAGAACAGCCCATTATCCACCTTATCAAAGTCTTTAAAATGGTGGCAAAAGGTAGTGGCTACTTGGTTTGGTGTTGGTGTAGAAATCATACATAATATTTGCTTTTCTGGTATCCAGAAGAGCAAAAATCAAAAGCCTGACTGATTTATTTACTTATTTCCATTTGTTAACAACCCAGACCTTGGAAAATATATCCTCCTTTTCTTTACTCCATAGGTATTCAATGAAATATTTTGGTGGGGAACAAAAGGAAATCACAAGCCAGCCATTAAAGGACTTCATGAGCTTCAAGATTTCTCCAAATAAAGGGTCACTTATGGGAAGATCCACTGTGGGGGGACTTAATGCCTTATCTGTCTTTAAAATAATGTCCTCCAGGTCCTTAGATGCCTGGATAACAGGGAGGTAGTCTCCTACCCCCACTTAATCAAACTAATAACTTTTTTTCAAATAGTAAACCTGAATCGAAATAAACAAAAGATGGGCATAATCTGGGAGGGTAATGACTGGGATTTGACACTTAGGGTGAGCCTGTTAAAAGAAAGCAACGTCTCTTCAGGAACCTGCAACAGGCCTATTTCTAACACCAGGCTACATTTCCTAAGGGTGAGCTTACACATCTATGTGAAGAAGAGGATACCTGTTATAGGGTTATAGTTTGGAGGCTAAATAGGGTTATAGTTTGGAGGCTGGAGAAATATATGCCAAAAAGAATGGGTCCCAGTACTAAGCCATGAGATACATTGCTAGTTACCGTCTTACTTGATAAGTCTGTGGCTTGAACCACAGGTTATGGTACAAAAATACACAGTAAGCTTTTTCTTTCTTTCTTCTTTTTTGTATTAATATATGTAGACATTACAATGCAAAGAGATAAGAAAAGCTAGACAAAAACATATTTAAGTTAATAGGCTGTAATCTTGGGTTGTTGAAGAGGGGGATGTGGTGCAAAGGTACAGAGATCATAATATGTGTAGAGCTGATATGGTTTGTCTTACTTTTGCATAGGTGAATGTCTGGATTAAGCCCCTTAGTTTAAAATAATAAATAAATTTTAAGTGGAAACAAATAAATGTAAGAACACTGAATGTAATGAAAAGTTTCCTCTAGCAATAAATGTTTCAGCTTGTGTTGCAGGCTGCAGCAGATGACTATTTTTTTTCCTCTTACATTTCCAAGAAGACAAGCTGATAATAGGGCAATAAAAGCCAGAACGCTGGTTCCGTCAAGGTTAAAAGTTAATGCTTTCTGAAAGCATATACAATGTTTTCACATCTGGGACAGGAATAAAAAGAATAAACACCAATCAATGTAAGTAGAAGCACAGGCAGCGTTTCCTAGCATGAATAATTTCAATTTTAGGTTTAATAAAGCCCTTGTTAGCATCTGTTTTAGACAAATGTTCCTATTAGGAGGGCTAAACCTCTTTATTTGAAGATGTAAATAGTTATTTACGCTTGTATTAAGTTAACACGTTCTGTTGGTATGTGTACATTTTTTGAGAGTTTATATCTATATCTATCTATCTATATATATGGATCTACTTCAGTAGATCGAACTTCTACAAATTCGAACCACATATGGCGGAGACCATATGTTCAAACTTGTAAAAGATCAAACACTGAAGTAAAAATAAATAAAACAACAAAACACAAAACTAAACGTCTATAGGAGGGGGGTTATGCGCCCCTGCAACCCCCATACCCTCCTTACTTAAATATACCAACTCCGAGATCACACTACATTGCAGAAATGGGAAATCTTCCCTTTCCGCACTGTACGGAGATTTCCATTCAGTTCGAACATATGATATATCGGCCATATGTGGTTCGAACTTGTAAACGTTCGATCTACTGAAGGGGATCCATAGATATATATATATATATATATATATATATATATATATATATATATGATTAACCTGCCAAACATTTGTAGGTGCATGTACTGCAAAAATTGGAAAAAGACATTTAAAAAAGCTTCCATATATAATTGGTAGGAATAATGACTTCCTACCATAAAGACGACACTTTCCCTATTACCTTGAAATGTGAATGGTCTCACAGGTAAGACCATTTAATTAATTCAAAAAGGTAAGAACATTTAATTATTTAAAGAAGTGCAGACAGCAAACAGCAATGCTACAGGAGGCACATTCAGAAAGAAATGAGGATGTGAATTTGATAAAGAAAGGATTTCAGGTTAGGTAGGAGCAAATTATACTGAAAAAATGGGAATTGTGGGAACAATACATATGGGGAGGAATGAGGTTTAAAAGAAGGCAGGATTTAAATGAGCTAAGTACTGTCTGACTAAGGATGACTGGGTAGATAAGTGACGAATAATGTTTGCAACTAAAAGTATGTCAATGGCGTTTGCGATGTAGATTGCTTGCAACTAAGATTATGTCAATATTGTTGGTTTTCATTTATACAAATGTATGATTGCCTATGTCATAAGTAATAATTTAATACATTTTTAGTCTAAAAAACAAGAAAGGATTTCAGGATGGATATTAAGCAGAACATCACGGATAAAGAAAAAGAGGAATACTCATATTAATTGCTACAGGAGCTCCAAAAGTGATAGAAGAGGGGGAAAAAAGATAATAGCAGATTTGTGGTAGTAAAGGGCTACTGGCAAGGGATGGGGATTAAGCTAGTTTTTATTTATATTCCACCTAAACTGCTATTTTGGAGGTTAAAAAAATTGGGAGAAATAATCAGCTTTCAGCAGGGAATATTATTTATAAGTGAGGACTGGAATGTGATTTGCAAAAATGAGGATGTATCTGGGGTCCTAGAAGGGAGCATATAACAAAAGAGCAAATTTCTGAAGAAATTTATGAAAACATTTGGTGTGAATTCAGTAGAAGGAACTCAGAATTTACACATTATTCCCCAAGGTACTATATCTGGGCTAAACTACACAGAAATTATATTTCACAGGAACACCTGCATTTAATTGAGAATTCTGACATACATCAATAACTATTTGAGATCATGTGCCAATAAATTATTAAAATAAAAATGCAGGGTAATGAAATAAAGATGAGACACTGGTGCTTCCCCACATACCAGCTAAAAAGAGAGGAACCTAAGGAATGGGTAGTGGAAATTATTTGGGAGTTATTAGAGAAGACAAAGTATTCAAGAAGTTATAGCTAGTGAATACGATAAAATGAAAGTGTAATTTAAAATAGGGTAGGAATAAAAGAAAAAAGATCTGGTTACAAAGTGACAAGAATTACTTAGAGGGGCTAACAAAGGTTGAAGTATTACACAATAAGGAGAATCTCATAAGAAGAGGTGCAACTGCAGAATGCTAAAGAGAGAATAAGGGAGCACCTGGATAATTTGCATGAGTTTAGAAAGACTGCTGTTAAGCAACTGCCTTTTGATAATAATGCCACAGCTCAAAAACTTTGGCACAATGATTTAGCCACCAGAAAGTGGAAAGGGTTGTTGCCAAACATAGGGAGCCTATAACAAGAAAAATAGCCAGAGATCCTATTGAAGTATTTGAGATATTTTGGAAATTTTATGAAAATTTGTATACAGCAGAAAAGTGGGGAAATCAAGAAAAAGCCCAACGGAAATATTTGACGACTTAAATATGTAAATGTTACAGGTAGATTAAGTTCACCAATTAACAGTTAAGAGGGGTTGAGATAAAAATGATGACATATAATCAATCTGCTGGAAAGTCTCCAAGAATACATAGCAGTAGAAAATGTAAACCAAAGTCTAAACCCACTATACTTAAAGTACTGAATATTATAAGAGAGACAAAAGAAAGTGGAATCTTTAGAAAAGGGTAGGAGTCAATAACATAGAAAAAATGGAAATTACAGAGACAATACATGCAGAAAAATGTTTTGGAGGAATGAGGTTTAAGAGATGTTAGAAATGTAACAATTTATGTAATGTTTCGATTATAAGGTATACAACACTTTGTGATGTACTATGTTTGCAAATGTGAACAACTTCTCTGATTCTATTTCCGAGGAGTATCTTCATTGTCATAGAGCAAATTTCCAGAATAATCCTTGGAAAAGGAATCAGAGAAGACTTCTTGATGTTTACATTCAGTACTAGTTACCTACTGGACATGGGTTGAGCTGATAGAGGACTTCCTGGTTACAAAGGCAATCGAACTGTTATGATGCAGTTATCCAGGGGACTAGTGGTCTAGGATAGGGGTCACCATGGACATATTTCAGCTGACTAACCTCAGGATGGATCATGCCTATACGCTTCATAGTTTAGTATCAGACAGCTAGTCTGAATGATTATATACAGCCTAGCCATTCACTGTAGGGAGTATAGCAAGGATGTTTCCTTCTGTTCCTGACAAAGGTCATACTATTAATCCTGGGAAAAAATATATGTGAACTCAACCAATGATTAAGACTTAAGTTGAAAGAAGCCAAAGGATCACACAACTTAATATGAAAGGGAAGTTCTTCCATAGGAGGGAATCTTTTGCTTAATGAACCTGTCATTCCAAGAAGTTATATTTATGTTACAATGAGCACTGAAAACTTTGAACTGAGAAGACACTGCTAGTATTTCTGAAATGGAGAAGTTTTAGTAAGATGGGGATCTTTCATAGGTTTGAAAGAGACACTCCCACAAAATGGGATCTGCAAACGCATGCCGTTTAACTGCCTTTTTGTCAGAATCAAAGACCAGTGTAACAGCAAACTCACTTAACTCATGGCAAGCATGCAACATATTTCAATCAGAATATTCAGAGACAAACTTAAATTTCAGAATAATGTAGCTTAAACCTCACCATCAATTTATTGACCTTTTAACAGTGATTCAAAAAAGACTTGGGGCTGGAGGTAAGACCCTGTGGTCAATCACAGCATTGCACGTCTTCTACTGCTACCATAGTCCTGGTACTGAAGTAGGCCAGAAGGTTTTCAATGTGCCACCTGTGGGTGGCTGTATTTGAAATACTGGCAATTATGGCAATGCTTCAAATCATGACCCCCTTCCCCAGGCAGTAGAGACAGTGTTCATAGAATCATAGGAATTACAAGAAGTGTAAGTCATGAAACTGTCTGCACCTCACTGATACCCATCCTCGTGAAGTACCTCCTACTTATAAAGTGTCAAAGTAGCTCAGGACAGGGATGTCTTTGCAAATGTCAATACAATTGTCAAGGCAAATCTTGAAGGATGCGTGTGTCACTTTTGCATATGCAAGGATAATTTATTCCAACTATGGAATAAACATTGGATAAGTCTGCCCCACCAACAAGTTTTATTTACACATTGGTGGAGATTCATATCCTTAGTCTTAGTGTCTGTGGTGTGGACCAGATTGTTTTGTGAAGATGCAAGTGATCAAGGATGGCTGGGTCCTTACTGGCATGCAATACATGACACAGATCAAGCACAGAGATAGGGCTTCAAACTTATCAGTAGCCAGGAGCCACGGGGGACTTTCTAGCTGTGTGATGTTCCTGGATAGGTACATACAAAATGAGGCATCATACTCCATAACTGGTCTAATTAGAACAGTGTGCAGAGGGACAATAACCTCTGACCTGGATAAGATAGCTTTAGATAACTGTGTTGCTAAATGGGATTTCTTCACTATGGATGCTACAAGGTGATTAAATGAAAGGGAGTCATTTAACCAATGTGTCAAGATCACTGATTACTACATTAGTCTGGAGGGGACACATTTTTTTTTTTTTTTTTTACAAAATGCAACATTACACTTCTGTGTATTTATTTTTAGCCCTTTTTAGTGATAAACTAATGACTATTTATTTTAGTTTGTGTTTTTTGTCCATAACTACATATACCCATACACATGTAAATACATATATTAAAACATATATTTTTTGAAAACAAGAAAGATCAAACAAGTCATCAATCTGAAAACATCAACATGAAAACAACTGAAAACACACACACACAAAAATGTATTTGCACCCACACCCACCTGTTAATTATATATACAAATTCTGAGATAGCACAAGAGTGGACAAGGGTAAATTCCCTGACCCTCACTGCACTGCAATCTCAAGCAGAAAAAAAGTCAACAAGTTCAATCAGCTGTACCAGCTTTTCTGTGATCAAATAAACAAAAGCTGTTATAATTAATAAATAGAGATAGCAGCGTAAATACCATTATATAGAGAGATATGGAGCCATTAGAAGAGGCAAGTGAGAATAGTTGCAAGAAAGAGTACGATGGTGAGAAGATAGAAAAATGGTTAGAGAGGCATGCAGAGGGAAGAGAAGTAAAAGGAGGGAAGAGTGAGAGATGCAAAGAGAACTGGTAGATAGATGAATGAGAGGCAGTAAGTGATGAAAAGATGGGATAAGGAAGGATGAAATAGGGATAAAAGGTGTGAGACAGCTGCAGAGTTCATGTAACGTGACCTCTGTAACTGCAGCTACACTTTGGGTGGGGTCTATATCATAATCGTTTAAGACAGAAATCGCAAATACGAAAATGACACAAAAAGACCTAACTACCAGATGAGCGAACCACCTAATCAACGAAAACCACAACATCGAACGGATTTCCCTAACAGCGCCATGTAAATATACCTAAACCAACTACAAAAAACAATAACAAAACACACTTTTGTAGGGGGCAAGCCCTCCTGCACCCCATGTGGGGGCTGCACCCCCCTACTTAAATATGCCAACTCCGAGATCGCACTACAGTATGGAAAAGGGTATATACCCTTATCCCCAGAATCGCCCTGCTGGCCGAACAAATCCGTTCGATGTTTTGCCTTTCGCTGTTCTGGTGGTTTGCTCTTCTGGTAGTTCACTCATTATGTGTCAACGTTTTCGTATTCGCGGATTCCATCTTTTGCGTTTATGATACAGACCCCTTTGGGTGAAGAGATGTTACTTGAGCTGTTGTCTGAAGTCCAAGTGCAGTTGGACATCTTTGATTGAGAGTGAAATGGAGTCCTATAGTTTTAGGTGTTAGGATAGAGACTGCATGATCAGTGAAATAAAGCTTAGTTTTTAGCGTTAGTGGGGTAAGTTGAGAAAGACAAATACCCCTGAGATTATATATAGGTGGGCTAGGTGAAAAGTTTCTGAGTAAGAGGAGAAGATGTCACAGGAGAAAGGGTTTTGTGGATTAGTGATCCCTGTAGGAGGTTGGCTCTCAAATGTACTGGGGGCCATTCAGCTTTGGTGAGAGTTAGGCAGTGGTAGATTTTATTGGAGATGGTTTACAAGGTGGTGGCATTTTTCTCTGAGGCTGCAGATATTATGTGCAGTCCATATTCAAGTCAAGATAAGAATATTCCTTTGCCTGTGGCAGTTTGGCTGGCTCGGACAGAAGAGGTGATAGCTTGTTTGCCAAGAACAGTAGTGTGTTAAACCTTTTGAGTGTATTTTGAATATGCAGTTGAAAGTTAAGAGACTGGTCTAGCCAAATGAGAAGGTATCTGAAGGATGTGGTAATTTCCAAGATGGTACTGCTAACATCTTTAATATTAAGGAAGCTGGGTGCATTGGTTATTTTTTGGTCATTTACAAATAAAATTGCTTTTGTTTTTGAGACACTGAATATAAGTTTCTGGCCTATTAGCCATTGTTTGATATTTTGGAAGTTATCTTAGAAATAAATTTGTATAATAGAGTAGGATTTGTTTGCCCTGTAGATGACCATGTCTCCTGCATAAAGAATTAGAGGTATCGGAAGATGATCATATGGGAGTTTATTGATCAATGTAGAAAAGAGCAGAGGGTCTAATGTGAGACGCCTTTCATAAGAAGACCACTTCAGAGGTAACGATGCCTACTTTCACCTTGAAAGATCTACTGCTGAGAAAATCTACAAAGATTTTGCATCATTACTAATGCCTATTTCAGTTAATCTGTCAAACAGCAAATTATGATCAATCAGATAAAAAGTCTTTTGTGAGGTAAATGAAGACAGCTGCTGTCAGGCTGCTTTTGTCCATATTGGATAAGATGTAATCTGTGAAGGAGTAGAGAGCTGGTATGGTGCTGCATCCAGACCAGAATTCATGTCACTTCCTGATACTGATCAGTACTGATGTGAATAAGCAATTTGGTTGTAGACGATTTATTTTCAAGTATTTGACCTAAAGTGAGAAGTACTGAAATAGGATGATATTGTGAAGAAGTAGTTGGCTTGGGTAGTTTGGAACAGGCGTGACTATTGCTGTTTTCTGTATCTGAGGCACAATCCTATTACTTAAGAGGAGGTAGTACATGTCAGTGAGAGGGGGCAGGAGATGAAGTCCTTACAAAGGTAAATGAAATGAGGGCCTAGGTTATCTAAGCCTGGGGGAGTATCAATTTGTATTTGGTCCATCTGTGAATCTCTCTCTTTGGTTCTAATCATTTTGAAGTGGAATGTAAAGGGAGGGGGAAAGGATGGCTGTGGGGGTAGTAGGTTTGCATTAATGTTACTGATGTGCAGCAGGTTGCTGAACTCACTGTGGAAGTCAGTGTATGAGAGTTTGTTTGTGGTGGTGTTACAGGTGTTCATGCAAGTGGAAATGTGCTGAGTTTCTTTGACCAGTCATTATGTTGACTTCTCCCCAGAATCTTTTAGGTTTGGCTAAATGTGAGATTTGTTTGATTTAGTACTGGTTGTTTTTGTGTCTGTGGATGGACTGCTTGGCTAGATTGCATATGAGGTATATCTCGTACGTGAATCTGTGGAGATGTTGCATTTCCAATTGTGCCATGCTTCATCACGTAATTTCAGTGGGTGTGTGAGTTCATTAGATACCCAGTCATGTTTGTGGTCGAAGTAGCTTTTGTACCAAGGGAAATAATTTGTTTTGCAAGTACAGTAGGGTATAGCAGTCTTTTATCCCAAGAAATTGAACCAATCAAGCGTGGCAAGGTGTTTTTTTTTTTATTTTAGTGACATTGTGAACATTTTTGAGTCTGGAAGTGATAATTTCACATTAAAATACAAACCTAAACTTACGTACTGAGAAATTTATGGCACAGTGATCACTGAAAGAAGGTGCATGTATGGTGAGGTCAGATATCCTTGTAGGATTATTAGTTATTACAAGATGTAGTATAGTATGTCTATTGGATCTGGGGCTTGGTCTATTGGCTTCAGAGTTGATTTGAGTAAAATTTAAGCTGGCCAGGAGTTCTGACATATCAATGGCCTTTAGTCCTACAGGATGAAGTCTCCAAGAATGATTACTTTACAATTTTTGGGAGCTTTGGCATATATTTATTGGATGAGGGTATTGAAAGTTGGTAGTCAGGTTGGTGGAGGTAGGTATGCACTTGCTATAACAAGGGGTCTTTGGTTGCTTGCTTTAAATATATTATTAAAATTTATTAATGTCCTGGCTGTGTGAGCAGCATAACAAAAAACACTGCTGGAGAACAGACATGCTCATTCAGTATGGAGCCTTATATATCGGTATGTGTCAGCATGGGGCACAAGTGCTACTAAGTATGGGAATCTCCATTCCCAGTCCTGTGGTATAGAGGAATAAAGCCCCGACTGTTCTCCACATTATTCAAGTTTGACTACTAGAACAGGTGCTAGAAAATCCATATGGGATACAGTGAGAGTGAGCGGCTGATGCCAGCTCACAAATTGTGGTTGGAATGAATGGTCGTAGTTCCTGTCAGCCATTCACCCCATACAAACAGAGGCTTGCAGGAAACAATTACAGTCACAGTTTAGGCTTGTTAGCTTGGTCCCACCAAACCAGTGATGGCAGCTCTCAACCATGTATGTTTGGAAGCACATATGCATTACGGGGGTGAACTCAGCAGAGCCGAGTCTTCCCCAGTGGTATAGGTGCTAACATCAGCCATCAGGAGAAGGGTTAGTGCTATAAGCAGAAAAAGACCTTTATAAACACAAACAACTATTTTATTCAGATGGCACACACTGTAAAGCTTTGAAAATCCCCATGCCTTAAAATTTATATATATTTTGTGGTTAAACAGAAAATGTATGTAAACTGAATATACACTAGCCTGCCAAACATATTTAACTGTTTAAATCTAGGTAAACAGAAAATGAGTATAAACCAAATACTAGCCTGCCTAACATTGAATTTGCAACTTATGCTCACACCATGGAGATGCAACTACTGTGCAGCCATTTCCTCTGTACAAAGTAAAACCATACATTTTGGGACAGGGAACTACATATCTGAATTATTCTACGGATGCAGTACGAGACAGCAAGCCCTCTGTGTATTCATTAGTCTTCAGGCAAAATGCTTCTCTACAGATGACACTATGTTCTACCAGGCCGAAAAAAATAAGGGCTGGAAAAATAAATACACATGTTAGTACCACCAAACAGCTTCGAAGCCTGCATCTTTTTTTTTTTTTTTTTTTAACAGTCTTTTCATATTTACTATTAGAAGGTGTACTAAACAATTTTACAGTCAAAAGCATTGATTTTTACTTCAATTTATGCACAATTACAGCCTGTCTATTTAAACTGTCTTAACATCCAGCGCAAACGGCTAGTTAAAAGCTGATGGCACACCTTAAAGGACTTATAAATACACCAGCAGCTTAACTATTGATTATGTACTTTAGTTTGCAGTGTTTTGTATGTATGTATATATGTATGTGTGTACATACACTTACTTGTATGCATGTATACATACATATACACAAAACACACATGCAAAGAGAATAGCAATGTTATTTTAAAAGTATGCCTTTACTGCCTGAAAAAGTACTCTAAGATCATGTACTGGCAGTATTCATGATGTCACACTAACAGTCAGCTATTAGACACATGAATTTTTCTACCACTTTTACCGCTCTGTGCAAATGCAGATAGCAATCGCATCTGCACACTTCTCACACTCAGCACAGCACAGGGGGGTCAGAATGTACTGCATACAAAGTTCAACTCAAAATGCTGTGTGCTGGTTATCTGGCTAAACGTGTTCTGTTATCAAGTAAAATGCAGCTAAGTTAAAGGTTCAGATTGTAAAATGATTATGGTAAAAGGAAGAAAGAAGGGGGACTTGTACAAGAAAAATCACAAAGCTAAATTTCTAAGTATGATGATGCATTCATAATTTTAAATGTGTATTATTATGGAATGGGAATAAGGAGGGAACAGATACCATACAAGGCTGCTGCTTAATGTTAATAGTGTTAAAGCAATAACCGGTGAGTGAGTGGGTATATTTAAGATTTACTCACAGTTGGAGTGGTTTGATCAGGAGGGCGAAGGCCCAGTGATTAACAAAACCAACCATGGGTAAATCCTCATATACTCACACCCACTTGTCAGTTATTGCTTTTACACAATGACATTATTTGAGAAAGACATTGCTTACTTTTCTTAAATAATGACTTTCTATAACAGCGCTGTTGTGTTTCCTCATTCTTCAGCATTTGATATACTGTGCATGCGTATGGCACTTACGTTCCCATGTTTGCAGATTATATCAGCACAACTGAAAACAAGCAATGGAGAAAGGAAGCTCTCTCTCTCTTTTTTTTTTTTTTTTTTTATAACTATAAAATCTGGGCAGTTTAGAAGTATGAGAGAGACAGCAGAAATGCACGGAAAATCAGGTATGGCTCTCTTTAGTTTTGCAGAACATACCTAATTTTCCTTGTACTTGTTTTGTCCTCTGTATGTTCCTATGTCTTAGCTCAGGAAATGTGGACAAAGCTTTAAATAAAGGGAAACAAAGACCCTAAAATAGGGACCATTTGTAAATGTTGCTCTTATAAACTTAGAAAGTTGCTAGAATAACAAGAGGTTTGTTATCATGCATTGTCTGAAGGATATGAGGTCTGAAACTGAAATGCATGTTATTATTTAGCAGACCAAAAATATGAGGCAAAAATCTGGGTATCCTGTGAAAATCTGGACAGTTGAGATATATCCTCCATAGCATACAGTAAAAGAAGAAAGTATGACTGCTCCTTCAGGAACCGGACTACCTGATATTGGTATATGCTAATTTATGTTGGGCTGACCAATAGGAGTGCATGTTTTTGAACAGTACTGAGTTATCATCGTATAACACTCCTTATGGCATGTTAGATCATCAGAGAATATTCTAACTTTACCAACTTCTGCAGTTGTTTTGTTGCCTTAAATTCCTTCTTTGATGTACCTGTGAAATGACCCTCTTGAGGTCACGGAGGCTACCTAACAGAAGATATTAGTATGCAAGAAACAGCTCACAAGCTTTCTAATCTGTGATGCTCCTAAAATGCACATACCATTAACAGCTCAAACAAATGACAGCTACAAAAATGTAATCTGTGCTTCACTGAAAGGTAAGGAGGAAAAACACACAGGAGCCGGTTGGTCATTTCTCACTCTACATACACATGACAAAAGCTTGCAAGTGTTTTACTGAACTATAGAGCAACAGTACTATTGCTCTGCAACAAATGACTCAGGCATTAAGTACACCTCTCCTGAGAACTGAAGACATGCATTTTTATATAAAAGTGGTCTTCAATTTCAATTATACCTTCAAAGCAGCACAGGCGTCACCACTAACTACCTACACACAAATCAGTTTGTGAATCCACATGTGAGAAGTGGAAGGTGTATGCTAACTACAAACTTTCATCTGGTACTGCACAAAGCCCAGTATTTCAATACAGAGATTTCTTATAAAACATATACTATTATAATGTATTTATTTGTTGACATTTGATTACTGGGAAAGTCCATCTGGGTAGAAGCCCATTTTCATCAGATGCCCAGGAAGAAAAGCTCAGATTACAAACCATTTTAAGAACAATAATTTTACAAACATCAAAAATAAAACAAAAACATCTGCTGTTTAAATAATTATAACAAATTAGACATTGGTTAAGAATCAATACAAATTATATAACAATAATTTAATATTTAGAAAAATTTTAGACAGTTTGTAGAGAAATTAAAAGCAAATTAGTTGAATACAAACAGGATCTGCAATATGAAGTAAGGAAATAAATGAATGAATAATTATTCATTTATATAGTTATAGCTAAATGTAACAATCATATTATACAGACTTCATACACTAAATCTGCAGTGATGAGTGATTTAAATATTACATATACATAATCGTGGGTGTGTGTGTATATATTTATATATTTTATATATATATATATATATATATATACACACATACACACACACATTTGTGTGTGTCTGTGAAAAAAAACTTTATTTAACTACAAATAGTTATGACCCAGAGCAATAACCAACAGTTCTCATGTCTAATGTAAAACTGTGCTGTCCAACAATGTTGCTAGTTAAGTAGTTTCAGCTAACAATAGCATTTCGAATATAATTGGTGATATTCATAATAACCGTGTAGTGACATTCCTATAACAGACACAAAAGGCACTAAGAACAAATTTCCACAAATTATTTGTTTGCAGTTAAAAGCATTCTCTAGAGTCTTCTTGCTCCTTTTTGCTGTTTAAAACTTTCATTGTGTCTCTCTGCTGTTTTTCTGCTGTGATAAACATTTCTGTTGTGTTTTCTGCCTAAAACAGTGTAGCTAGTAGCTGTAGCATTGTCCATTTTCAAGATTACTGTCTCTGGACTAGTTGCTTGCAGTGGCTGCTTTGTTCTGAGCACATTTTCCAGGCCATCTTGGATTAGCAAAATCCATTCTTCACTTTAGTGAGAGTGTAGAGTTGACTTGCCATTGGCTGGTAAAGTTTGGCTGGTCTATGGCTTGGCGTAAGCATCTCATTGGTTCTTTTGAGCTTTTTTTTTAAGTTATTTCAGGTTTGTACTTAAAACCTACCTTTGTGAGGGTTTCTGGTATTTCACACTGAGATGAATGGCGGAGGGGCACTGACAACAACTCTGATCTGCAATATATATCAAAAAGTATCCTGTTTTCTTGCTTATTTTTACTAGTTACTCCTTAGACTTACCATTTATTGCACTTTTTATTGTCTGCAGCCTACTTTTTACTGTATTTTATTGCTATAAACTAATCTGCACTGTTGCACTGTAATTGTCTGCCTCACTTTTTATAAAGCTTTTTTAGCCAAGTTTCACCGTATGAAAGCTATTAATTGGAAATTTTCTCCATTTGTTAAGCATCTGTTGTTGATCTGATTTTCCTGACAAGGAGTGTATCATATAACTGACCTGTTTGCAGTTAAAAGCATTCTCTAGAGCCTCTTTGCTCCTTTTTCAGTTTAAAACTTTCATTTAGTGTCCCACTGCTGTTTTTCGGCTATGATAAGCATTTCTATACTGTTTTCTGCTTAAAATAATGTAGCTAATAGCATAGTTCCCCACCCTCCTCCCCTATTGTTGTGTTGTTCTTAAACTTGGTGACTTTGTAGCTGCCCACGTTTACTGTAAATTTGATCTGAGACACTCCTCCCAGTCCAGTCTCATTAACTCATTCTACTTAATAGAGAAAAAAACATTTGAGTAGGCCAACCCCCTTAGTTTCTTAGCCTTGAATCATCTTCTGTTCCTCCTTTCTCACTTCCCACTCTACCAAAAAAAAAAAAAAAAAAAAAAAAAGTCAGCTGCTTTTAGAGTACTTGTGTTTCCTACTCCGTTACTTCATCTTGCTTTTTTAGCTACTTGTTCTCTAAAGTGTCCAGTTGCATCTCTTCTGCTGTATTTATTATTGTTTGTTTTTAGCCTGTTTAAATTAAAAGTGTTATTCTAAGCCTCTTAGTTTAGGTTTAAGCACTTGGGCTTTAGGCCTACCCCTTAGCTCTCCCTGGCCTCTCTTCCTCAGATTCTGACAAATATGGATGGACAATTTCCTACTGTTTCTCCTGTCAGACTGGTTGATATGGGCATCCTGAGACAGTGTACCAACTGCCTCATGTACACGGACAAATCAACTACTACCACCTAGTAACACAAATTGGGAGAGATGCAATTACATAAAGAAGCTAGAGTCTATGCACTCTCCCTCACAAGCCAGTATTATCTGGCACTGAGAAGGTTGTTAACACAATCACTACATCTTGAACACCACCCACAACTACACAACATCCACCCACATATGTGGAGGTCCTCAACAAAAACAAACCCAAACGAAGGAGGCCTCACAGGCAAAAAACATGAGAACTCCACAACCCACCGCACCACATATCACGCATAGTCCACACACCAGTGTCTCACAACCACAAAGGACTAATCATAAACCCAACATATTACTCATAGGATACTCCATTGTGAGGCACAGATGTGCCTCTCACCAGACTGGATACGGAGAAAGTCACAGTTAGTTGTCAATCAGGTGCCAGAATCCACCATATCATACATGCAGTCAAGTCTCTCAACAACAGGTACTGTGATATCTTTAACTCTGTAATAGTCCATGTTGGGGTGAACGACTTGAGATGTACCTCCCTGGACTATATGAAGAGAGACATGCTTGAGCTAGCTGAATGTGTTTCCCAGGTAGGTATGTCCCTAGCCTTAAGCAGAATTCTACCATCACCCAGAATGATGCCTCAATACAAACAAAAATGACTGAATATAACAATTGGCTTAGTTTCTGGTGTCATTTCAGGGGGATCCAGTACCTGACAGCCTGGGAAGATATGATCGATAGACCATGATGCTTTGCTAGAGATTGCCTGCATCTGTCTCACTTGGGCTTCAGGCATCTGGCAAAGGCCCTTGCCTCCCTCATAGTACCTTTTTTAGGAAAAGCCCTCAGGTCGACAACACCAACATAAAACTTTCAACAAGATGCAAATTAAAGGTCATGTATGAAATTGCACTCATTGCAAGCATTCTTAACACTGGAAGATGCTGACATTTGAGCAGTCACAGAAACCTGGTTCAAAGCTGCAGAGAGCACCCCAGCCTTACCTGGTTATTCATCCTATCATACATTCAGACTCCAAACTGTGGGCAGCAGAGGCAAAGGTGGTGGAGTTTCGATGCACACATCTCCAGGCTAGTCAAACAGTATAACACACAGTTGACACTCCAGGTGCAGTTAACCATTGACAAAGACCCCTATTCAAATCCTAGCTAGCCAGAGGCCCCCAAATCTGACTCAAGATACCCACTCCACTTATTGGGACCTCTTCGACTCAAGATTCAACCCTTTACCCTGATCCTGGGCAAATTTAACTATCCAAACATAGACTAGAAAAACTACTCATACCAGAACGCAAATGTCCAGAGATTCCTCGATTTTACTAATACAAATGCCTTAGAACAGCTAGGCAATACCCCCACAAGAGGTGATAATATCATAGACTTGGTATTAACCAACATGAGTAACCACTGCAGCATCCCTACAGTATCATCCTCCCTGTTAAGATCCGACCATAAAGCGGTCACTTTTGAAGTCAGCATCTCCTCTAACACCCCTCTAGCTAGGGTCAAACAAAAAAAACTTCTCCAAAGTTGATTACAAGTTCCTGAGGGATGGTATAAACAGCTTCACAGCCCCCTCCCCCTCTGTTGGAACTGGCACCAATGTCCAAATCTACATCAGAGTGCTATAGAAGCACTTCTACAGATGCATGGAATCAGGAATACCTGACAGGACAAAATCATTCTCTGCAAGGAAGAGTAAAAACCTGTCATCTGGTGGACATCTGCAATAAATAAACTTCATAACAAAAGGAAAAAATTGCTGTCCAGAACCAAAAAGGAGCAGGTGCCCAGTTGGAAGCACTCTCTCCTTAGCCAGAACAAGCAAATAACAGCACTAGTGAAATCCTCTAAAGCTAATTTCGAGTACAAATTGACCACATCTACTAGAGACAATCATAAGGTCTTCTTCACATATGTCGTAGTCTCAAAGGAAGCACACAGGTCTGTTCAGAATTGGTGGTCAAGGACACCACATACAAATGCTCTAGATATAGCCAACCTACTGAATGACAGATTCAGTAAAAACGTCACCCCTCTGTCCCCATCATCAGTAAATCAGGACATCACCAGTACCTGCCCCACTCCCCTTATCCCTAGGGAACAGGTCATCACTGCCCTCTCAAAGGCAAAAAATACAGCCTCCATGGGACCCCATAATATACCAGGCTACATCCTACATGAACTCAGGCATGAACTTGCAGCACCATTAGGCACCCTATTCAACCAAAGCTTGAGTACTGGCTTTGTCCCAGGTGAATGAAGGACTGCCACTGTCATCCCTTAACACAAAGCTGGAGCATTCACTGATCTAGGAAATTACAGACCCATCAGTCTAACTAGCCTGATCTGCAAGGCCATGGAAAGGATTATCATGGACCTCATTAACAGGGATACTGGCAACCTCGAAACACTCAACCCCACACAGTTTGGCTTTGGCAAGGGAGGTCATGTCTGTTAAATCTGGTCAACGACTGAGACAGTCACCCAAACCATGGACAAGGGGAAGACAGTGCACACTGCCTACCTGACCTGGCCAAAGCCTTCGACACTACTTCCCACTCAGACATAACATATGGATTGATGCCTAGTTGAGAGAGTTTATCAGATGGGTAGCAAACTGGCTCACTGATGGAACCCACATAATCAAAATAGGGGAAGCCACCTCAAGGAGTAAACCAGCAACAAGGTGTGTACCTCAGGGATTGGTACTGGGGCATCTGTTATTCGGTATATACTTCTCTGAGGTGCAGGCCAAAACCAGTGGGCTGGGCGCGGTTATTAATTCCCCAGGTGATGTAGATGTCCTCCAAGAGGGTCTCACCCAAACAAATGACTGGTGCCAGAAACATGGCCTCATGCTGAATGCTAAAAAATGCATCATCATCCCCTCTGGGGAGAGTGACGTCCCCACATATCACATTAATAACAACATCCTAAGCACGCAATCAGTTGTGAGGGATTTGGGCACCCAGGTTGATAGCAACCTGACTTTTGATCACCATGTTGCTTCTGTTATATGAAAAGCTTTCTACACGGCCCATCTCATAAGTAAGGGTATCGCATCCAGGGACATGGAGGTCATTAACATCCCTGTATTCTTCCCTTATGAGGCCAATTATTGAGTACAACGCCCCCTTCGGCATGTACCTCGCAAAGCACATGCAACAGCTGGAGAGACCACAGAGGTTCCTCACCAGAAGAATCCAGGGCCTCAAACATCTACACTACACAGACAGGCTAAAAGCCCTGTCCTTCTACTCAGTTTCATACAGACCTCTGTCTGGCATACAAAGCAATCTCAGACCCCGCCTTGATGGGACTGCTGCATATCTGCAAGTCAAGCTCCACTCGAGTAACCCACATACGAAACCTCAACCTGGTCTGTGACATCAATATGACTTGTTGTCGGGACAGATTTGTGTCCCAGAGACTCCCCCATCTATAGAATAGACTTCCTCTCCACATCAAGCAGAGCACCTCATTATCCCTTTTCAAGCACAACCTGGATAATTGGATGGGAAACAAAAAATACACCCCTGGGATTCCACCTGTTTCCCTGCTGGACAGGGGCTTTGGGTGCTGATTTGTCTAAACATGGGCTAAACTCTTGGCTAGGCTTATAAGGGCCTCAGAGTCCATAGCCTAGTAACTTCCTATGATCCTATGACACTAAAAGTATGGGTAATGCATCATACAGTACAGCATTATATACCATTCCATCAAATTTCAATATACTAACTTTACTGCCTGTTTTAGTCTGTACGTGTTTGCAGTACAAAGTTCACCAGGTCAAATGCATTTACCGCTCTCCCATTACTTGTTTTGGTGCTTCTCTCTAGAAGGTTACTAGGAACAGTAGGTCTAATGAGCTGAACAAAATAAATTTTGTGTGCACACAAAAATCAGCCATTTAAAAAACATCCTGATTAAGCAATTTGCAGATTACACCAGTTCCATGATGCAAAGACATGGAGCCTTTGCTGCAATTTCAATGAACCATGTTTGAGTGGTGGACCCAGGTATGGTAAAAGGCAGTTGGGGGAGATAGCTCACCCACTTCAGAAGGATGACTGCAAAGGATTCTCGGAGGAGGTCAGGGGAAGAAGTACCCAGACTTAAGGGATCCAAGTCAGCACAGCTCACTTGTGGCAGAATTAAGGGATCCTAATGCAGCATAGCCCACCAGCAGCAGAATTAAGGGATTCTAACCCAGCACAGCCCATCAGCGGTAGAATTAAGGGATCCTAATGCAGCACAACCCACCAGCGGTACAATTAAGGGATCCTATGGCAGCACAGCTCACTAGCAGGAGAATTACGGGATCCTAATTCAGCACAGCTCACTTAAAGTAGAAATAAGAGATCCTAAGTCAGCACAGCTCAATAATGATAGAATTAAGGGATCCTAATGTAGCACATCTCACTAATGGTAAAATGAAGGGATCCTGAGGCAGCACAGCTCACTAGGGGTAGAATTAAGGGATCCTAAGGCACCACAGCTCACCAGGGGTAGAATTAAGGGATCCTAAGGCAGCACAGCTCACTAGCGGTAGAATTAAGGGATTCTGAGGCAGCACAGCTCACTAGGGATAGAATTAAGGGATCCTGAGGCAGCACAGCCCACTAGGGATAAAATTAAGAGATACCTGAGGCAGCACAGCCCACTAGGGATAAAATTAAGAGATCCCTAAGGCAGCACAGATTACTAGCATAGAATTAAGGGATCATAAGTCAGCACAGCTCACTTACAGTAGAAACAAGGGATCATAAGTCAGCACAGCTCACTAATGGTAGAAATAAGGGATCCTAACTCAGCACAGCTCACAAATGGTAGAATTAGCTAACTCAGCACAGCTCACTAAATGTAGAATTAATGGCTGGCAAGTCAGCACAGCTCACTAGCAGTAGAATTAAGGGATACTGAGGCAGCACAGCTCACTAACGGTAGAAGTAAGGGATCCTAAGTCAGCACAGCTGACCAACGGTAGAATTAAGGGATCCTAAGTCAGCACAGCTCACTAACAGTAGAATTAAGGGATCCCAAGTCAGCACAGCTCACTAATGGTAGAAATAAGGGATCCAGAGGCAGCCGAGCTCACTAGGGAGAGAATTAAGGGATCCTAACTCAGCACAGCTCACCAACGGTAGAAGTAAGGGATCCTAAGTCAGCACAGCTGACCAATGGTAGAATTAAGGGATCCTAAGTCAACACAGCTCACTAGGGAGAGAATTAAGGGATCTTGAGGCAGCACAGCTCATACAGCTTTAGCTAGAACTATGCAGTGTTAGTCCCAATGTTTGGGGAGGGTAGGACTTCTGTGATCAATCAGCAAATGCTGATGCAGGTAAGTGATAAGGATATAAAAATCTTATGAGAGATAGCTGCTATTACAAGGAGGTTATACTGACACTGTGTTAACAGCGTGTCTTTCTGCAGTGCTGCTCTACAAATCCATCGACATCAATGGGATATCTTCCTGGCACAGAAAAGCAATTAGTTTTTTGCCCTTGTTTGGTCTATATGGAGTTAAAAGTTCAGTTTTTGGTCAAGCCAATTGCCAAGCTACATAAAGCCATAGTGGTCATGACAGCTTACAGTCTGATGTCCAGTATGTGTCAGTTTTCTGGAAAAGAGGCAAGATTTTGTTGCATACTGAATATCTTTGCTTTAGTCTTCTTAGAGTTAAGGATTAGTTGTACATTATTTATCCAGAAGGAGAGCAACTGGAAGTTTTGCTCAAGTTGTTATTTTTAGCTGCCGAGGATGAGGGGCTGGATTTGTGAAAAAAAAACATGTGAAGAGATAGGAAAAGGTGCTAGAACAGACAGCAACAGTGGGGATAAAAACGTGATTTAGTTGGAAGGCATCTGAAATGAAACACCCAACTTTGACCCATAAGTTTTTGTTTTAGGGAACAATTCTCTAAACCACGGTGCTAATACTCACATTCAGTAGTGAACGAAAGTTAACACCAAAAGCTTTTGTAAGCTCCTCATTTACAATGTCATGAATTAGTGTCCAGAGTGCTGTGATTGTGTTTCTTCCATTCCAGAATCCATTATGGTGTCAAGACAGGAGGACATATTTTTGTTTGAAGGAGTATGTGTGTGTGCACACCATGTTTATATAAAAAAAAAAAAAAAAAAAAAAAATTAAGTTGGTAGCAGAGAGAGAGGTTTAAAGTCAAATGGAAAGTTAGAATTTTTCATAGATTGCTACTAGGCTAATGGCCCAGTGGGGGGCGCCTTTCTAAGTCTAGCCCTGATTTTTCTGAAAGAATAATGATGTCCTGTATCCAAATAGAACATCAAGAAACAAGAATTTATAAGCTACCTCTGTCCATAAGGGACAAAGTTGCCAGACCTGGTGTAAATTTCCTATTCCCCATTCACTTATCTAGATTGTGCTTAAACTCTAATAGACAAAATCAGCTTCACATGGATGGGAAGCCTGCTCCACAGGAAGGACAGTCTCTGAGACTCGCATCTGTCTCTCCAGCATGTTCTAAGTCACAGACAAAATTCAGGTCCCTAGACCTTGTATTTCTGGCACTCTGACTTATGAATATGTCAGAGATTCAAGAGTGTGGAGTTTACAGATGCCTTGCAAGCCAGGCATATAACACCCCTGAGCAATCTACAGGAGAATGAGTAAAGGGAAATGGCTTTAAGGTGCTCTGCAAAAGGAAGGTGTGTTACGCCTTGTATTCTTTTTGTTAGGAACCTTTGAGCTTGCTCTAGTTGCTGTAAATGCTTAATCAGTTACATACCAAAGGCACACTGTACTCGATGATTGTTCCGATAATGATCTCTTTGGACTTGGATGCCATGCCATTACTTATAAGTTTAGCAACATAAAAGGATTTCCTCACCACTGTAGCCACATGGTGGTCGAAGGTAAGGCTGTCTATATGCTTATCCAGAACCCTGACCACTGGGTCAACTTTTAGGGCTGCATTATCAACATGGTTATTAGCCCTGATGTTTGACTTCCCAAAGGGTACAATTATGCATTTCTTAGCACTGAGTTTAAGACCATGGCTTTGGCACCATTTGTTAGTCAGAGATGGATCTTCTTGAAGAATGCTAGTGGGGGGTCGATGATAACCCCTAGCTTGCAATCCTGTGCAAACTTACTCAGCTATAAACATTCGGCATTTGTTTACATTTCAAAGAAATAAGATGCCAAAAAGGAGTGGGCCCAGTACTAAGCCCTGAGGGACTCCACTAGTAACTGGCTTCTTGGTGGAGGTGGCCTCACCTATTTGACCACCTGGGTCTCATCAGTGAGCCAGCTGGATATCAAGTGGGTGATAAAAGGGTTTATGCCCAAATTAGTGAGTTTGTCTATAATGCCCGAGTGGTGTACTATATCAAAAGCCTTGGCCAGGTCGAGGTAAGCATGTGCACAGTCTTACTTTCACCCACTGCTTTGGTGACCCTCTCAAAAAAGTCCATCAGATTTAATGGACATGATCTTCTTTAACAAAGTAGAACTGTGATGGGTCCAGAATTTGCAGGTTACTTCTGTCCTCATTTAACATGTCCATAATGATTCATTCCATGGCCTTACATATGAGCAGCTGGTAATACATATGGACCTGTAGTTACCCGGATCAGTAGTTGGACTTCCTTTGTGCAGGGGAATAACTGTAGCCATCTTCCATTCCTTGGGTACACAATCTGACTGAAGGCTCCAGCTGAAAAGTGATTCAAGTGGATCAGATAGGTTGTGTTTTATGTTATTTATTACACATCCTGAGATATTATCGGGGCCATCGATGCAGAGCTTTTGGCCTTGGAAAGTGCACTGATGTCCATTCCCTAGTAATGGTCTGGGGGATTGTGTTATGTGGTATTTCCTTTGGACTATCAGGAGTGGAGTGGTGGGAGAAATTTGAGAATGTGTTTTATGCACAGCCTGAGAAAATGTGTCTGAAAATGCTGAGGCACTGAAAGCATTTACCAAGGAGAGTTTCAATTTCATTTTCCTTTACATATCAGTGGCAGAAAGGGCACACACATGGGTGAAGACTAGGGCTTTGGGGTGTTGCTTGGCTGTGCTTAAGTTGCTTGGGAATGGAACTTTTTTTTTGTGAAAAGTCATCTTTGTAAAGAGGGATGCTATTGATAATGACTGCAAGATATTCTTGAACTGAACATGGTGTTCTGATCTGTTACAAAGCAACTTGCTTTGAGAAACTTTTAAAGCAGAGACATCAGTTTGATTCTTGCAAAGGTGGCTTTTTGCTTTCTTACTGCTATTGAGTTAGGAAACACAAAGTGAAGAATCTTGAATGGGACTTTGAACCTTCTTTATGTTTCCAATACCATCTTTATGTTTCCAATACCACCAGACTTTATATCTTGAGTTTAGCTCTAAGGATATCCATCTCTTAGAAATGGGCATTAGGAATCTGATTATAAATGGAAAACATGGGTTTTGCTGCTGAAGAACCATTTGATAGACTGTCAGATGTTTAACCAAGATCCCGACACAGAAGCATGAGTGTCCTGTTTATGGTTTCAAGATTAGCGCTGAGGATAGATGTGTTCTTGAAACTGTGCAAAATAAAATGAATACATGTGAAGTTTTAACTCAAAATGTGGCAAGTTATTACTACTTATTTTAATTTATTTATTATTTATTTATTTGCTTTTGTTGACCAGGAAAGTCCACTGGGCTGAAATGAGCCCATTTTCAGTGGAAACCTGGGGAGTAAAGCTCCATAAACAGTATACGAGAGAGAGAATAGAAATTTTGAACAAGTACTTACAAAGAGTAGCAAGCTCCATAAACAAATACAGGGTAACAGAAAATTGCTAAAAAACATTTACAAGGAGTAGAAGTTTCCAGAGAATAACAGACAAGTTACTCACTTGGAACAACGTACAATTGTATGGCTAGAAGTTATGAAAAGGAACCTTGACTCTTGGCAGGTATCCAGTGTAACAAGGGAAGAACTGAAGACACAGGAGAGTTGTACAATTATACAGTTAATAAATACTTATTAGACAGATAGACTAAGTAATTAACCTATACAATATTCTTAGATCAAGTGTGAAAAACTGTAAGATTACTGTTATGCCATGTAGAGCAGAAGGATACAGAAGGTGCATTTCAAGGGTGGCACTTGGAGAGTAGTGATGAGTATAGGGGTGGAAGGGGTATATCATGAAAATCATGTTACAGAGGATTTGGAGAAGGTGCAAGGGCAGAGCCAATGAGATGAGTGATACTGATGTAAAGACTTTTTGAATTAAGGGGCACTATTTGTGGTCCAGAGAGGAGGTGGAACAGCATTCCAGAGTTTTCTACAGTAAAAGAGTAGACATACTGACCTGTGGTGAGTTTGGGTCTGTATACTTGGATTAGAGATTGATTTTCAGATCTGAGATATCGATTTGGTTGATAAGGAGTCAAAAGGGAGGCAAGGGCTGGGCAAGGGCTGGGAATTTGAGAGGTTTATAGATAATTTTGTGTACAGTGGATAGTTGTATGTATGTGAGATGTTGTGGAAGTTCTAGCCAGTTCATGGATCATAATGAACAGCATTGATGGGAAGTATACTTTGCACCAGTCACAAACTTAGCAATTTTGTTATAATAGCAGGTGTCCAACTTAGTTTTAAAGCAGGACTGGATATTTGTTAGAATGGGGCACCACAAAGGAGTGAAGGAGGAGAAATGTTAGGGCAAGCGTTTTTAAAGTGGAGTAGTTTAAAAAGGGTTTGTGTCTATAAAGGGTGCCAAGTTTTTGGTGAGTTTTTTTAATATTGTTATGGATGTGTAGGTCAAATGTTAAATTACCATAAATAATGACACCAAGTAGCTTAGTGTGCGGGACTACCTCTCTATGGCTGTTTTGTTAAAAGAATAAATGGTGATTTCGGATTTATTAAGAGTGGGGTTTTTTTGGGTGTAAAGAGCAGGAGTTTTGTTTTATTGGGGTTAAGGGCAATGTGATTACTGGTCATCCAACTTTAAGTAGTGGAGAAAGCATTTTGGGTCATGGTCAGGAGTTCAGTTTCTGAAGTGCCGGAGTAGAGAATAGTAGAATCATCTGCATATTGTACTACAGATCCATAAGTGAGAGCAGAATGAAAGTCGTTAATGAAGATACTGAAGAGAAGAGGTCTTAAGATGGACCCTTGGGGAACTCCGATGGAGGTAGTGAGAAAAGGTGAGAGTGAGGGTAGCCATTTAGTGGATTGCTGACTCTCAATAAGGTAGTTGGTAAACCACTCAAGGAGAGAAGTGGATATGCCATGATGTGAGAGCTTAAAGAGGAGGACAGAATGGGCGATGGTGTCAAAAGCCTTAAGAGATCGAGGAAAAGTGCAGAGACAAGTTTACCATCATTGCAATTGTGGTTAACTGTGTTCATGAAGGACAGAAGAACAGTTATGGTACTGTGTCCAGGCCGAAAGCCATGTTGAGTGGGGAAAAGGAGTTGATTTTGCATTAGATATTTCATTAGTTGGGTTTAAATGCATTTTTCTATTAATTTGGAGATGGGGATAACAGCAATGTGGTGGAAATTAGAGATCTCAGTATTGTTGCTCCTTCGTGCAAGGGAATGATGTAGGTTTTTTTTCCATATGGAGGATACTTTGGATTCATGGATAGATCTGTTTAAGAGAATACTGCTGGGAAAGCTGATAGATCTGGCTGAAAGTTTTAAGTATTCTGGGGGCAAATGGTCTGGGGCAGTACTACGATGTTTAAGCTTTAGCAGGAGCTTAGTTATAGTGGAAGTAGGAATAGGAGAGAAATAGAAAGGCTGGGGTAAAGAGTTTGTTGGGGAATGCTGGGCTGGAACTGGGTTGTACCTGTGGCTAGCTTGAGGAAAGGTGGCAGCTAGTTTGGATATAGTATCTATAAACTAAGAGTTGAAAGTGAGGTTCTCTCTGTCTGAGTTTTATCAGGATTTGGCCAAGGATTACTCTTGGTGCCAGGGGGTTTAGTAATGTTGAGACAGAGTTCCAGAAATTTTTGGGTTATAGCTACAGTCATTTTGGAGACAGAGGTAGTATTTTTTTTTGTCTTTAATGACTAGATGTTTTACTTGACTGCGGAGCTGTTTGAATAACCGGAGTTTTATGGGGTTTTTACTTTTCTGCCATTTTTTCCATATTCTATCTCTGGACATCATAAGTTTTTTGGTATCTTTAGACAGCCAGATGGCATGATTACTTTTTATTCTCTTGTTTCGGAAAGAAGCCATTTTATTGAGTATGCTTAGGAATGTTGAACTGAAAAATTCAACAGCTTCATCAAGGGGTAAATATTTCAGAATGTTCCAATTAATTTTATTCAAAGTTTCATTGAAGGCTATTGGGTCAAAGTTAGCTAGATTTCTGGTGGCCCTGTATTGATGCTGGTGTAGAGTTGTGGAGGTGTTGCCTATTATGCAGGCAGGATACTGGTTACCAATATCGCAGGGCAGAGTTTCTGCAGAGGAAATTTTGTTGGGGTCAGATACTAAAATCTAGTTAAAGAAGGAGCCACTGTTGTTGTTTTTCCTGGGCCAGGTTGCAATTGTAATAAGTTGTGTGAAGTTGAAGAGACTGATGGAGAGATTTGGAGAAGAGGTAATGTGATCTAGGCAGTTTATGTTGACGTCACCTAGAATTATTATTTCATTGTGGATATTGTTGGAGGTCCAGGCTAAGATTTCTTCCAATATAGGAATATTGTTACCTGGTGGGATGTATATGACTACCAAGCAAAGGCTTTTGAACTAGTTCATTTTTAGATGTGCTATGATGAGTTCTGCTATAGGGAATTGGGGAATAGGGTTTGGGATGATGGTGAAAGAATGGGGAAGAAAAGTGCAACTCCTCCCCCTTTTTGTGAGGTCTATCTGATCTTAAACAAGGGAGGAATTCAGAGTTTTTAATGAATGGCTGTAGCCATGTCTCAGTTACAGCAATTATATCAGGTTTTGAGTGGGATATCCAGGCATGGAATTCTGGGATCTTGTTTTTAATACTTTGTAGGTTAATGGTGGTGAGTTCTAGTGATTTGTGGAGTCTGTGGGGGGGGGGGATGGAGTAGGTCTGGGGTTGGGGTGGATGTCTCCACATTGGGGTAGAGTGGAGGTACTATCAGAATGTTGTGTGGTTAGCAGTTTGCATTCAGAGATGTACTAACCATCTCAATTATGATGAACACATTAACACCACTATTAAAAATGTCAACAAAAAAATTGGGACACTCTACAGAATTAAACCCTTTCTTACCCCTGAAACTAGAAAAACCATTGCACAGACACACCTGATCTCCACCCTCTTTTATGCCTCACCTATCTATACTAACTTATCCAAAAATAACACTACCAAACTCTCTATCTGCTACAATAGCATAGCCAGATTCATTACTGCTACTCCCCTAAGAACTCACCATTGTCTTAACCTCAAACATCTAGATTGGTTAGAGCTAAATAACCACTTATTCTATCAACAACTACTTATCATTCATAAGACCCTTTACTACCCTGAGGTAACCCCTAGCCTTACAAAACTGATTATACCATATAAAAACCTAGCCACACTCCGGTCTGCTAATAAACAACTAGTATCACTACCTAAATCATATAATAAAGCTGGGGATTCATTACTTGCAAACTCAATAGGTAAAATCTGGAATCAACTCCCTCAAGAAATAACTAATCAAAACTCTACCTCTCTTTTCAAAAAACACATTAAAGAACATCTCAAAACAAAATGGATATGTTCGTGTGTAAATCCCGACTGAAATCATGTCCTCACTCACCTAGTTCTACCCCCCTATCCCCCTTACTTAGCTCCTCTCTAAACTTTCAGGAGTTTGAGAGTCATTATCTAAGAACTAGGCTTTTACCAGTTACCTTTTATCTTTCTGTGTAACTTCATCCTGTGTTACTGTTACTGTTTTTTATAAGTCTAATATAGTAGTATGTAGTATAAGTTTATCTCCTATTTTTAGTATTTGTTTTGTGTTGAAACATTTTTTTTCTTCCTACCTTGTATTTTTACTCATATTATGCCTAACGTGATAAATCTTTGTTTATTGCCTGTACTGGAGCTTTTCTCCCCGGGCCTCTACTGAAAACGGATATTATGTCCAGTTGGACTAGCCCGGTCAACAAATGTAAAATAAATAAAATAAATAAATAAATAAATAAGTTGTATGTAGAGTATTCTGTGTCTGTGAGAAGATTGTTGGTTGGTTATTTTGTCTATGTCTTCTTTGTGAAAGGTGCACCTTTTGAAAGTACAGTATAATTTCACTGTTAACTGAATAAAGTGTTTGCCAATATATCAATAACATACTGAAATTAGCCAGAAGCCATGTTTTCAGTATGTTGCTGCTGCTGTATCAATGCAGCAATTAAAGTACAGGTAGCGCAGATTTATGTATATTGGCATGCTCCTTGTACCACAGCTCATACGAACTGCAAACTTTAGGATGCAAAGACCCTGATCAAAGTCTGTGGATCACTGGACTAAACAAGTGCATACTTCAAGTAGGACTTGAAATGCCCCTCCAGATCACTATTCTGGCTACTCTGTCACTAACTGGCCAACTAAGCATCGTCCCTCCCTCGTACATATGTGATGCACAAAAACAAACTAATCACAACAGAGAAGTGACTACACATTTTTATTTACTTATCTTTACAGTATTTGTCTTTTTTTTATCCATTGATACTTTTATAAGGTAAAGTGGGTTGGTCCAGGACCTTTTTCACACACAATGTTGACTCACTACACAGCATGCACAGAATTAAGTGCAGGGGTACCCCCAACACAATGCATAAAGTAATCAAACAGGGGGGGGGGGTCAAGAAAGAAGGCATCAACACACACCCTGAACAAGAGATCAAATAAACTGCATATTTTAGGAGGCAAAGGCCCTGTCCAAAGACCAGAAACACAGCACTAAAAAAATACATGCTTCAATTATGACTTGAACCCACACTTTTTGGTTCACAGCAACAATTCCAGTTGCTCTTCCACTAAGGTAATGAAGCAGCAGAAAAATGGCCAAGGTGTGTGTGTGTGTTTTACATATATATATATATATATATATGTTTACTATCATAATCAGGAATAGCACATAGTCGACTATAGGTTGGTTGAATGCTTGCTTTCTACATCTTGTAATGTTGAACTGAAAGTGGTCGATTTTACATTAGCAAACGTGAGTAATATGAAGTCAACTTTCTGAATGGAGACTGTGGTACAGTGCGGATCAGGAAATTTATCCTTTCCCTCACTGTAGTGCGATCTTGGAGTTGGTATATATAATATGCAGGGAGGGGGTGAGGGAGCGCAGGGTGTATGTGAGAGAGTGTGAGCTGTTCTTTATCACTGAGAGCTCTCTTAATTGCTGTTTCAAACTCCCTGGTGGTATGTGGCAAATACTGCACATATCACAAAGCAATGGCCAGTCAGTACAGACACGTTCCATGAATGTCCAAGCCAGATATGTAGAATAATGAGACTCAGAAGTGGGACATTCTTTTAATTCTGTTATAAGCACTAGTTTATACACAATATTAAATGCCTAATATATTGCAAAACTAGTTCATATAATTACAACCACCACCTTAAATTCAAGCAACTTTAGTTTTTTAAGTCTGATTAACATGGAATGTTTACATGATAACATGAGGTCTGACTTGGTATGTGGAACGAATACAGTCATACTCTAACATCAGACTGTAGAATTCCTGTATATTTTATTTATTCACACACAACGGACTCAGCTGAGATGGCTGCCATATTTACTTTCAGTTTTACCAGCATTTAAATAGCTGCACAGAAATGTTTGTGCCAGTCACCCTAAATATAATTGTAAATTGAAGTATAAACCCATTTCAGTCCCTTATTGATAAACTGTATAACAAAGGAAGGAAAATAATGAAAAGCTATAAAAAGTCCCCATCACCCTACTTCAAAAACACCGTGAATCAAGGAATTTAACAGCACTATTACAAAATGTAAAGCAGTGTGTGAACTTAAGGTTGCCAGAAATACTAAGGGAAACAACAAATCTTTCATTTATGTCAGGAAATTAAGGAATAATGTTCAACAATGCTCTAATCTCATCAGTACCATCATACATTCCAATCACAAAGATACAGGCAATATATTAGTAGACATATTTAATGTTAACATTACCCCACATACACACATTATTGAGATCAATATTCCTGAAAATTTGGTCACCTCTGTAATCACATTGAAACAAGTTTTAGAACCCCTGTCAAAAGCGAAAAACAGTGTTATTATGGGACCACATAATATACCAGGCTGCATTCTTATTAGTGCCTAGTACGCACTATTTGAGCTTCTAAACTGTTCTTCCTCAGCTTATCCAATATGATATGTCCCTGATGTGTGAAGGACAGCCACAGTGATTCCTCTACACAAGGGTAGTCCTTCTACAGCCCAAGTAATTACAGGTCCATCAGCCTCAACTACCTTATATGCAAAGCCATGGAACGCAGAACTCATTTATATGGACATGGGCAATTTAGCTGATACAGACCACACTTTTTAGTTTTGTGAAGGGTAGGTCCTTTAATAGGTTCATAGGTTTGTACTACAGTAACTGCAGTTGTGAGCCATTTTAAGCCAACCCACTTATTCTATTTAAGAATCAAACCCTGTAACTTCTGTCTGTAAAGTAAACACCTTAACCATTATGCCAACCCCCAACCCTGACTCCTAATCCTAGTAAACTTTCTTGAAATGGTTACGGAGGCTTTAGACCAATTTGGACAATAAATAAATTAATAAATGTAGGTTATAAATTAATAAGGGGAAATTAATGAAAGGTACAGCTAAAGGAGTACAAAATAAATGAGAAGTAAATGTTCATAAATAAACAGCTTTATGGAAAGTAATTCAGTATAGGTTAAATTGGCAGCAGGTGAAAAATTACCATAATTATGTTAAAAATGTAATTGTAATAATTGTAGAATTGTCATCATCTTGTGTTATAGAAAAGCAGCTATGGGCAAAGCATCAAATTGTGATATGTGTAGGTGTGGATATATCATCTTGTGTTATAGCTTGGAAACTAATTTGAAATAAAAAGACAAACAAAATGCATTTGGGATATATAATTGTGTATAAAAAGAAAAGAAGAGAAAGAAAAAGTAACAGAAAGACAGAACTGACAGCTATATGCATTAAAGATGTTTAAAAGGATCTCAGATTAAAAACACATTAAAGCTTAACGGGTAACCTACTTTAGAGTAGTACCATTCAGTTGCAATTAAAAACAGGCAGCTTAATAAAAATTAGAATTATGATTACAAAGTATTAATATTAGAACTTCAGTATAATAATTACCACTATATTTGTAAGTATAAAGCAGTGCCATATTAAAAGCTAACTTTTAATAGTATTTATGTAATACAATAGAAACACTTTGTTACATGTTTGAACAACACATATTTTGTATACCACCTTTTGCACAATGTTTGAATGCGTTTGCATGACACAAACTTTTATTTCAACTACACCACAACATTAATATATATGGGATCAGCATAAAAGCATGAAACCAAAAATCATGCACACACAACATCCAACATAAGGTAGTTGACGATTCAGTTGTACATTTCCATAACATTGACACCTAGTCTACTTAAATACCCAGGGGTACTCTTTGCTTGAAACATTGGCAGACAGAGGGACACAGATTGTAGACTCAAACAAGAGGACCTGGATCTGCAAACAAGAGGTAATCAAAAAGCATTTATGAAATGAACAATCAAATGCATTTTTAGTAAATGAAACACATAATGCATAACTCCAGCAGTGAGTTAAAACATTTAAATCAAATTGAAGTTCTTGCAAATCCCATACTGCAAAAAAGTATTTTGAGGGAATGCTATTTTGAGGGCCCATGGCTGGCAACCATGGCTAGCCTTATCAAGACTACTGCAAAATCAGATATTGATATATGCATCTTTAGTCAGATGACATCCTTAGGTTAATGCCATTTACAGCCAAGAATTAGCAAAATTATAAGTCAGATTTAAGTATAGCTCCAACCCTATAAGTAGCAGCAAGCTCCAATGTAATGATAAATATATCTTAGATATACAAACATGAACATTCTTATTATCAAATCCATATAGAATGGACTAAACAGCAACCCCTTGGAAGATAAACAGCAACCATTAGTTATTACACCTACTTTCTAATCAAAATTCATAATATGTATACCTGACTCTCCACTTGTATAACTGACTATTAACCTTGTTAATTTACAGAACTCCTTTATAAACTGTTTTATTTTTTGCCGCTTTCAGTTAAGTATTTTTACTGACCAAACTCTAACTAACACTACTTAAACTCTAAAAAAATCTTACAGAACATTACAGGGTCATGACTAACAAAGCCATTTACATCAAAATAACTAAACTTAATCAACTTAAGTGTAACTTCAGTGCTCTTTATTCAGATGAAAACATCACAATTTGAAAACTTAATTTTAGATATCTTTACATATACTCTGAAAAACATATAAGAAAAAACATATATATTAAAAAAACTTAAACATATACAAAAGTAAGAAAATACCATAACTTTACCAGTGCCTTATATTAATATTAAATGGCCTTAAATTATCACCAAAGATGGAATATTATCATTACATATATGAATACATATGAACATTGCCACACTAGAAGATGGCAGCTATTTTAATTACAGCTTGACAAAAAGCACTGATAGCTCTATATGTAATTCTATACTGCTTTACATACTTATTCTTCAATGTTTCTTTAAGATTGATTTATTATTTTCAGATTCAACATTTATTGTATACCATTTTAGACATACAGATCCCCTTCCCCTCCACAAGTTTATATATTTTAAAAAAAAATTCCCCAATATACCAGCAGCTTTTACCCACTGCCACACCACTGCCACACATAAAAAATTAACACCAGCTGCACTGGTACGCAACATCAACCACAAATGTTAATTACAGTACAATGTCAACCAAATAACAGATGCAATCATGGAATTTCATTCGCACTTATATTTTTTGTATTGCCCATGGATGGAGTTCTCATGTGGATGCATTAGTATTGATCAGAATGGATGGAGTTCTTATAAGAAATTAATTATTAAGCTACCCAGTAGTGGTGTGTACACAGCGAAATAAACTACGTAAAATAAACTAATCAATCCTACGCTCTGATCAGCTCCTTCGCTTGCAGCTCTTTTACAATCGCTCACCTTCCCGGTTAAGCACAGCATACCAGAAAGCGGAAAGAAAGAAGTATGGAAAAATAAAAGTTAAAAAAAAGAAAAGAAAAACAAGTTGAAAAGGAGACACAGAAAAAAGTGGAACAGAAAAACAAATTTAAATTTAATTAAAAATTTAGCGCATGGAAAACTCTAGCAAGAGGGCACTTATCGTACAGGTGGCATGAGGTTGACAAGACAGTGCTTACACAATGTTTACCTTGACCTGGCCAAGGCTTCTGATACTATCCCCCATGCTGGTATTATTGAAAACTTAAGACAAATTTAATGTAAACATCTACCATTGTCTGCTGGATTGCAAAATGGCTATCCAAAAGATCCCAAGTAGTGAAAGTTGCTGGTACCTCTTCTAAACGCAAAATTCTAACTAGTGAGGTGTCACAGGGATTAGTTTTGGTCCCTCTCCTGTTTGGCATTCATGTTGCAAACATCCAAGCCAGCAGTGTGGTTGATCAAGTTTGCTGATTACTGCAAAATGAGCATGGTTATCTGTTCATCTATTGATATTAAACTGCTTCAAAAAGGGCTGAAATAAGCATATACCTGGTGTACTGACAACAGTCTCAAGATAAATGCAAAAAGGTACAGAATAGTAGTGTACAGAAATTAGACACTTATTTGTGCTAGCATGTCTGGCTCAAGTTTTGTGCATAACTTCAGATTAACCTGTGTATTATATACCAGCATGGCAAGTACTGTAAATTAAGTTGTTACATGCTGATTTATAATCTGTTTGTACGGAATGTTTTAAAGACTTGAACAGTGTCCTTTTATATTTCTAACTGCATGTTTGTGAAGAAAGATTCTAAAGAAAAACTCTCAGATTCAGCTCATCTGCAGATGGTCATTGGAATGTTGACGGTTGCTGTGTGTTACTGTCAGAAGCTGAAAGACAGAAAGGAACTTTAGTAAACAGCTGTTGGGTGATTTTCAAAATATGAACTGAAAATTAGAACTACAACAGTTGTGACAGTTAGGCTAGTCTATAAAAGCCTGCTGAAGTCAGTTGTTAGCGGTCAGTTAACAGCCAGTTGTGAGTTGTTCACAGATGCAATGGGATGCAGTGGACCCCCAAAAGGGCTCACCAAGAACTGTAAGCCTGCCTTTGCTCTGTTGCAATTTAGTTTAGATCAGGGACAGTGTTCTTTAGTTAGGAAATTATAACTAAGCAGTTAGATCAGGTAGAGGTTTCTGAATGTTGGATTTCTATCCTACAGTATTGATTTCATTTTCCTGGTGACGGAAATCTCTTTTGTTGAAAATTACTGCTTTATATTTTTAATCATTTTTGATCATTATTAAATATTTTATTAACTTACACTGTGGCTGGTCAATCAGTGTTTTCTTTAGTGAATGAAGTGTGTTTATACTTGCCTTGATAACTTCCAGGGCCACTCAAAGCCTGGCTGCTTAGATCAGTTGCTATCATTTGTTTTAATATCTAATTTTCATAACTGAACACTCCTTTAAAATGGCACAAAGACACTGATTGGTGGCAGCATTACTGTATTATTTTGGGGAAGGGACACAGCTGGAAATCTGTGTCAGGCTTTCCCAGAAGTGTTTGGATATGTGAGATTTAATTTAAGTGTGAATATATCGGAGGTCTTAAACTGGGACATGTTGCTCTGAAGTGTGTAATAAGGAGTTACATTAGGGAGTTAGCAGGGGCAGAATGGATTGAAGTGTGACCATCCGGAATTTTTCCTTGGCAATGAAGAGGTTCATTGTTGAAAGGTCGAGGATCAGCCTTAAGTCCCCCATTTTCTTTGGCACCAAAAAGAACATGGAGTAATTGTCTAATCAGGATTGTCCTGGGGGGATAGAGTAACCTCCAGATAATATTCGAGCACCCAGCGATCTGATGTTATGGACTTCCCATTGAGCCAAGTGCTTCGAAAAACACCCCCCCCCCCCAACTGCCTCCAGAGAGGAGCAGTTGGGCAAAACCTCAGGGCTGCTGCATGGGTCAATCAGAAAAGGATTCCCATGACCCAAAATTTTTCGGCCCCCCCCTCTGCCTCTGGGCCGGCATCCACCTTGTCCCCCTCTGCCTCTGAAGGACGAGGGGTCTGGAGCGTAACGGGACTGCTGAGACTTCCGGAACCACATCTTCTTTTGTCCTCTCTGGTTCCTAGAAAAGGACCTTTGAGGAGCCGAGAAGCGGACTCCGACAGCAGACAGCGTCTTCCCATCTTTCTCGCTCTGAATCAATGTGTCATGGATGGTCTTCCCAAACAGAGTAGAACAGTCAAAGGGTGCATTCATGAAGGATGCCATGAAAGGTTCCACAAAGTCACAAAGCCAGAGCCAGGCGTAACGCCTTAAGGCAATACCGGACCCGCTGGCTCTAGCGGCTCCTTCCGTGGCATGGGAAAGTAGCCGCATAGACGTGTTTGAAACAGATTTGAGAGTGGCCATGCGAGCCGAGAAAGTCCGTTTGTCCTCAGCCGACATGAACTCAGGGGGAGACTCGGCATCTTCTTTCACCAGATCCCGCTGAAGTCTAATTACATTGGCCAAGTAATTCAGTGCCCTTATAAAAAAGGTAGCTGAAGCAAGCATCTGCTTCCCAATATGATCCATAGTCCGAGACTCCTTATCAAGGGGATGGATCGAGGAACTATCCTGAGTGAGTTCCCTCTTGGTGGCTGCCGCCACCACCATAGCATCTACCGGGGAACCCTTACTCCAAGCCGTACTATCCACGGGGGGACTGAGAATCCTGTCTGGCCTCCTGGGGATGGGCTCTACAGTGTCCTGTTCCTTCCATGCCCTAGTAGTGATGAGGTCAACCAGGGGGTTGGACGGAGGGGACACCCAAGAGGTAGACAGGCCTGTGTCGAACACCTCCAGAAACACAGACTCATCCGAGGAAGGCTTTTGGGCTGACCACCCCCCTTTCAGGCAAAGCATTTCCATAATGTCTCCAAAGGAGATGTCATCGGGGGTGACCTGGGGGAACCTTCCCCTTCTTCCAAATTGGTGTCCTCCGTGAGGGACTCAGGGGAGTCCAAGTGCCTCCTCTTACACTTATGTTTGTGAGGGACCTCCTCGGTGGGACTGTCCGAGGAGGGCTCACGAACAGGGCAGTGTTTCACCAGTGGAACGGGCTGGGGTGTCAAAGCAGGCTGTCCCTGGGACTGGATGATGGAAGACAAGCCCAGCTGCAAGGGAGTGGGGGCTGGATCCGAAGAAAGAGTAGGGGGTCTCAAACCTCTTGAGAGAACGCTCTCCACCACGTCGAAAGCCGAGGGTGAACCAATCTCTCTGGGCTCCGTGGTTACCACCCTCAGACCCGGCGTGGGTATCGGTGTCGGAGCCGAAGCGCTCGGACCCGAGTGGGAAGTGTGCGCCGACCGAAATGGAGTCGAAGACACACTGGCCCCCCTGGATCCGATGCATGGCTCACGGCTCAGAAAATTCGGATCCGAAAGGATCTGACAAACTCGAGGGCATGGCCATCGTCGAGGTAACTATAACTGTCAGCGCCGACACCCCGGCTCTGGGACTCCTCAGATCCGACGGCTCCGAAACCCGATAATGGATCAGAGAAGGAGCTATCGGGGCAAAAAGTGGGGCTGAACTCCCACCCGGAGGGTGGGGGAGGCAGCAGCACTCCCATCTGCATCTGGGTTTGGAGGAAACAACGCATCATCCGGTCCATATCAGTGGAGAGACTGCGGGTCGACCTAGAAGAGGCCGCCGAAGCTGGCCGGGAGGGCTGCCGCAACGACCTCGAAGATAGTCGGGCCTCCTCCTCTGGCTCCGGTGAGAAGCGTGGAAAATGGAGCCAAGGGGAGGAAGGCCCGGAAATCTTCTGAGGTGAGGAGAGCAGCTTGGCAGGCGGGGCCCGAGGGGGCAGAGTCGGCCCGCCGCTTGTGGCTCCTATGCCTCTCTCTCTCCCTCTCTCTCTCCTTCTCCCTTTCTCTCTCTCTCCCCTCCTTCTTCTCCTTCCTAGAGTCCCTCTCTCCCTGAGAAGAAATGGGAGGTTGAGTCCCAGCCAGGGGAGAGGGAACAACAGGCTGAACAGCCGCAGCCACGGCTGTAGCCACTGAGGGAGAGGAGGAGAAAGCCGACTCTGAGGGTAGAAGACCCGCCAGAATCAGCTTATTCCTCCTATCCCTCAGGGCCCGGGGGTTAAAAGGTGCACAAATTTGGCAGCCCGAAGACAAGTGTGATACCCCCAGGCAGAGGACGCACTGAGTGTGGCCATCCGCTGGGGAAAGCTTATGACCACACTCAGTGCACTTAGAAAAAATGGCCTTAGAGGCCTCAGCCATAATCCCAAAAGAAAACACACGCGCCTCACACAAACACCTAAGGGGGGGGGAGTATTATGCTTCAAACTAAGAGGAACTGTAAAGGGGTTTAAACTAAGGAGTTACCTGTTCACACACACAAAAACTAATAAGATTTTAAGAAACTTTTCTTACTCACAGATCGCCTAAAGCTAGGAGCTCGAGAAAACCGTGCTTGACAAAGCCGCGGCAAACAAGATCTGGGGAATGGAAGGAGGTGGCAGGGCATTACGGGTAAGGGGGAGGAGCTTGGAGCTCAGATCTCTAACTTGGAAAGCTGCCAGCTCGGATCCAGGTCGGATCCGATACCCACAGGTTAATGATCAAATGAAGTTTCCTACTTCAGATAAGCTGTTTCCACTTCATATGTTGCAAGTGGTGGTACTCTTCAAAAACAGATGGGAATCACAGAGAGACCTCGGTACTCATGTGAACAACTCTCTCTCCCATTTGATCATCATTTTTCCACTATAGTCAGAAAATCCTTTTACCCAACCCAGTTAAGTTCCAAGAGAATATCTTCAACATCCAAAGTCATCGTAGTACCATTGTAATCTTCCCTTATCAGCTCCATCATCAAATACAAGGCCCCAATGCTATGTACAAATCCAAGCATATTACTCAACTGGAAAAGTCACAGATTTTTAACCAAAAATAAAATAAAATAAAATAAATAAATGCTTTAAATCCTTCATTTATCCCAACAGATTAGCACACCTCTCCTTAGACTAAGTAGCTTACCGACTACACCAAGGCAAGCTTTCAGACTCATTGGAAGGATAGGTTCCAACTCATCATATTATCATCTTATGGAATAAGTTACCACTACATGCCAGTAAAGTACTGCTTGTCTATCTTTAACCCTAGTCTTGATGACTGAATGGGTAAACAAATTTACACAAGGGTTATCACATATGGTCTTGACTGATTTGGGAGGTGGGTACTTTTACGCACTCAAAGAGTGACAAGAACTTTTAAATGTGTGTCTACTTAAGGATGTAGATGGCTATGGTTCACACAATCACTCGCCTACTATTGTCCCCATGCTGTTATGGCCAGGGTAGAGCAGTGATCTCAGTAGACCATTTTCATATTCAGCCCAGGATTTGCAACCTTGAGTACAGCAGTTAAGCAAAACATAACAGTAAAGTTTACATAACAAGGAATTTACAGTTTGTCAACAGTTTTAAGGAACATCTTCCTGTTAATATTTGCATTTGAAGACATTTACAGAGTACAAACTAGAAACATTAGAAGTTGTACTAACATATCCAGACAGACTATGACACAGCAAATAAATGAAAGGCATATGGAAGCAGGGTAGGAAAGGTGAAGGCAGATGTGTCGGGTAGCAGGTGATTAAGAATGATGAGAGTTAGAACGGGAAGTACAGTACAGTAAAAAAAAGATGTAACGTTATGTAGGAGTACAGACAGTGAGAGTACAGGGAGGATTACAGGAGTTGTACGGAATTCTCCAGATTAAGTGAAGCTGATGCTGGGGAGGCATCCGCATTGTGCCTGTTTAAATATATAGTTTTTAAATTGTTAAGTGCCTTGTTGCAAAGGAAGAGCCAGAAAAAATGTCAATTTAGTCACCTTTGATAATGCTTGAAAGGAAATACGACAGCCGAGTCAGCAGTGGGAAGGGTTAACACCAGTGCCTATACAAGCTCTTTCGTGCAATCATACAAAGAACAGCAGCAAACAAGCAATTCACAATAAAAGCCATATCTCACCAATGCTGTATATTTATACTTTTTAAAATCTGACATTCTGATTTTCTTAGCTGTTCACAACAGAATACAAAATAGTACAATCTACATCAATACGAGTCCGGAATGAAAAATGACAAAGATTTCAAGAAAGGGAAACTGAAAATAGATCATAATACCAGCTATAGTGTTGAGAAACATAAGGTATTCAAAGTTGGAAATTTCTCTGCGTTGCCATCTCTGTGTCATGTTTGAAGCTTTGAAGAGCTGGCGTGGAGTGGCCAGAGAGATACGTCTGCAAGAAAAATAGGCATACACGTTACAAGGCAGATGTTAAGAACAAAGTTTTACAGATATAAGACTATGGCAACCCCTATTCCTCAAAACACTAGCACTCTTACTTTGAATAGCTTGCCTATACCCACAACATAACTTAGTTAAAATCAGTTCATGGAATCTAAATAGGATGAGTTTGTCAGTAGGCATCCTCACTTTTGTTCACATACTATACCAGTGGACAGATAAACTCAATAAAAAGTGAGAAAAGAAACAATGAAACATATACTAGAGCCTGCTGGATTAGAACATACACAGTTTAAAAAGAAGACCCACCATCTTACGTTACTTAGCAGTTACAGAATCACATCCAATTTATGTCAACAGATAAAGACCACTTAAACTCACCTACCTTGTCCATTACGGCACTTAAGAGATGACCTTGCAGTTCTTATTTACATCACATTAAACAGTGACGAAATGGTGATGGTTGTCTTTTACACAGCATTGGACATTTGAGTACAATTCTCTACTATCATTTCAATGAAATTAAATTTCATATACAACCCTTAAAAGTGTTATTTATTACTTGTCATTGATGATCTATTCTACCATATCTTTCCTTTTAAAGTTCAGGGATCTCAAACTCATGGCCCACAGGTCTCAAGCAATCAACACATCACAAAAATTTTAGACGAAGGAAGCTATTACACTACATTCCTAACTGCATGGACATCTTTACTTTTGTTATGGCGGTTGCTGCCTTCTGCAAGTTTGACAGTCCTCATACAGCCATCAGAGTTTGAGACCCCTCTTTAAACCTTTTGCCTTAAATATGAATCAGTAAAACAAAACCAAACTTCCTCCCACTGTCTCTGTTTTTCTTCTTCCTCTATTAAAATATTTAACCTTTAAACTCACATCATAATTTACATGTTTTCATTCATTTATTTAACTTGAGAACAAGGTCCCTTTTTGGGCACAACCTGGCCACAAGAACACTGAGGGTAAAGTTTGCCTTTCAGGTGACTTGATGGCTATCTGTCCTGAGTCTAAAGTTAAATATGTTTTTTTCCTAGATGGGGAACCAAAACATGCCATAGGAGCTAAGACTATGGCAGCTGCCATCGAACCTACAGCCTGAAGGACAAATCTGGCTGGAGGCACAGGATGAAGCAGAATTTGCTGTACCTGTAACTTTATTGTATCTATACAATGTGTAAGCAGAGTGGCAATCTGACTTACTGGGTTCAACTGGACACCGATGAACTCCAGGTTCTGTACTGATTGTAGTTTGGATTTGGAGATGCTGATTGTAATGCCTAGTGTTTGACAAAGCTGGAGCAAATAGTCCCTGTACTGTTCTAAGAGATACCCGGTTGGAGCGGTGAGGAGCCAGTAGTCTAAATATAGAAACACTCGGAATCCCAGCATTCTTAGGTGAGTGGCTACCACTGTCATACACTTGGTTAACACCCTGGAGGCTGTGTTGACATGAAAGGGCAGGGCTCTGAACTGACAGTGACTAGCTCCCAACAGAAAGTGCAGATATCTTTGGGAGTGACTATCTTGATGTGGATGTGATATTACATGTCCTGAAGATCGAGTGAGCATATCCAATCATCCTTGCACAAAAATGGCAGGATGGACTGAACTGTTACCATTTGGAATTTTGACTTCTTCAAAAATTGGTTCAGACTGCTTAGATCCAGAACTAGTCTCAGGTCCCCTGTCTTTTTCGGCACTAAAAAGAACCTTGGGTATGTTCCAAATCCTGTTTGGTCTGATGGGACCTCCAGGATGACTCTTTTGTCCAGTTGCTTTTGAATCTCTTGAGCTGCAGATTCTCTCTGACTGGGTAGGACATCAGGAAGCTTTTTTCTCTTGGGTGGGGGAATCTAGAAAAATGGTACAAAATAACTTCTGGATATTATTTTTAGCACTCAAGAATCTTTTGTTGTAGGAAGAATTCTACACTTTGCTGAAGACAACTGCATTGATGGAAATAAAAATCAAAGAACTATGAATCTATCCCAGGCCATTGGTAAATAATCCTTGGAAGAAAGTTATATCTTTGTTGGACACACTGCAATAATCAAAACTGTATCTCTGATAACTGATCTGTTTATTCTATATTTAATAACATATAGTGTATATAATTGAAAGTCAGGCTATTGTAAATACTGTATATAGTTGTTTAAAATGATGTTTAAAAATGTTATTTTAATTGAAAATAAAAAAATATTTGAAAAAAAAAAAATCTTTTGTTAAAAGAGCTCAGGAGTCTAGGTGCAAGTGCCGTAAGGATCTATCTGGAAAGGAATCTCGGAAACCCTGTTTTTGCAGGCATCCTCTGCTGTGAGGCTGGCATCTTCCATTCAAGCTCCCCCCTCTGCCTCTGGAGGAGTTGTCCCCGGGTGAGTCCTGGAAAGAACCCTGGGATTTTCAGAAACACGTTTTCTTGCCACCTCTCTGATTCAGTGAAAAAGATCGTTCAGGGGTAGAAAAACAAATCCCTATGGCATAAGGTGTCTTTTCATCCTGTTCACTGCAGGTGAGCATTTCTTTAACAGAAGGGTCAAACAAGGACATTCCATCAAAAGGAGCATTGATGAAATGAGACTTGAAAGGTTCCACAAAATCACAAACCTGTAGACAGGCATGTCTCCATAAAGCAATGCCTGAATTGGCAGTCCGTGAGGTACCCTCTGTAGCATTGGATATTAACTGCATGGGCACAATGAAAATGGATAATACAGTAGCCAGTTGTGAGGATGATCTTTTATAGTCCTCCACAGACATGGCCTCAAAGAGGGATCTGGAGAGCACCTTGGTCAAATCCCTATACAGACTTGTAAAGTGCACTAAATAATTCAGGGACCTCAAGGCAAAGGTAGATGAAGCAAATATGTGCTTTCTAAATCTGGCAAACATCCTCAACTCCCTATTAGGTGGCTGGACAGAAGAGCTAGCTCCTTTTTTGTGGCTGCCACCACAACCCTGGTATCAACAGGGACTCCTTTGCTCCAATGGTATCTGTCTTTATGTGGTGCCAACATTTTGTTTGGACAAGGGGGGGGGGTTAGTTCAACAAAGTCCAGTTCCTTCCATGCCCAGTGAGAGACTAGGTTGATAGGCTCATCAGCTGGGAGAGTCACCCAAGGCGTAGATGGGCTTGAACCAAAAGCTTCCAGAAATACTGACTCCTGAGAGGAGGGTGAATCTGAGGATCATCCACCTTTATGCTTCAGAATTTCCAGAATGTCTCCAAATTAAACATCTTGCGGAGATCTGGGGGACCTTTCTCCTCCTTCGAAGTCCATATCCACTGTGAGAGATACCACAGGGGAATCTACATGCCTCCTTTTGCATTTTCTCTTATGGGGAGTCTCCTCAGTGGGATGCTCTGGGGAGGTACCTGACAAGAGGGGAAGTTCCTCAAAACTTGGCACCATTTGTCCCTGTGGAGTAGATGTGATGGGATCAGAGTTCAGACCCACTGGAGGAATAGGTGTAGGATCCAAGGAAGAGTGAGAGATCAGATCTCTTGGATGAGAGAAAACCCTCTCCACTACCTTTAAGCCGGACAGACTGGGAGAAGCTGTGACCAGTCGCACCATAGCTGAAACTTCTGAAGCAGCCCAGCCTTGACCCAGTCACAATCCATGCCTCGAGGAGGAAGCTGGACCTAAGCTATCTAGAGCTGAGGCTCTGAGGAGCAAGTACAAGTTCAACAACATCGGAGTAGAATCCAGTCCTCTGTATCAGACACTGATGCTTCAGCTCCAGGACTCATCCCAATCCATAGGAATAAGAGTACAACCAGTCAAGAAAACTGAGTCAAAGACCTGTCTGTCTTTGGCTCTGACACAAACTGTCTCCGGACTCTTGGATCCGAGGGCTCCGAAGCCGTAGGATGGATTGAAGAAAGAGATATTACTACATGGGAAGCGGAAGGAAGGCTCACAGATCCAATGAGAGATGGAAGCAGTATAACCTTCATCTGAAATTGAGCTCTGAGGAACTTCATTATCCTATCCAAGTCAGTCTCAGAAATACTTCTGGAGGATCTGACAGACAAGGTAGTGGTCCGTGTCATCCAGTGCTGCCATGGTTTATTTTGAAGGAATGGAGCCGAGGAGACAACAGATCATTTGTGATCATGGATGAGCAAGTTCAAGGAGACTTTAAAAAACTAGAGGTAGGATACAAGGTTTTCGGATCCAAGAGCTGTTTTATGAGATGTAGTATAATAATCATATCCATGTGTTTAGGATCAATAGTTTCCTTTTAGGATCTGAAGAAGTCAGATTCAAACATATTCAGATTTTCTGCGAAGGCTCTGAAGTTGTAGTGGCAGGAGGAGTCTTCAGTTATTAGGCAGGAGACCTCTTTCTAGTCTCCAAAGGAGTTTTTGAATGCTTACTTGGGGTTTGAGCCCCAGATGATGAAGACAGGGGCAGCAGCTCCGTAAGGACCAATCTGTTTCTTCTATCCACAACAACTCTAGAGTTAAAGGCAGCACAGATGGAACAATTAGTATTCAGGTGTGCCGCTCCAAGGCAATAAACACATTACCTGTGGGCATCGGAATTTGGAATTTTGTGCCCAAAGGAAGTGCATTTTTTTAAAACCTGTTGGCTTCTCAGCCATAACTAAATTGGCACAAGAACCCTTCACAGATCCCTGGCCCTCAGAGTAACAGTGTGTGAACCACCAATGCTTAGTCTCCTAAAGGGACATTTTGAAGTCCTCTACTCATCTACTCTGAAACATCAGCTGGAATGTTGTCCTCCCTGCAAAAAGAACTCCTCACCAAGAACTACATTCAACCACTGGAAATCTTGCTGCTGCTTGTCTCAACGTATGTATTCCAAATATTATACCCCAAACAGAGCTACTTACCTCTCTTTGTCAATATATAACAATGTACTAGGGACCATAGGAACTGTAAGAGCAGCCTATTATCCTGCCAGTGGCTTGCACATTCACCTCGGTTGCCTACCCCCCAGCTCTCTTCATATGCCCAACCCCTTAACTCCTATCTTAGTTTGCACCCCTATACACTGTATAGTCTTAACTAGTGTTCCAGGACTACAGTTATCCTCCTCCTCCATGTTACTCTGCCTGCCTTCTTCTTTACCATTCAGGTTTTACCCACTTCTGCTGTTATCTCCCCTCTGGACCATTTCTCTCTCTCAGCTGCTCTACTCACCCTCGTTAGCCTACTTTCTTAAGGCCCACCATTTGCCCTCGCTATGCTTGGGCTCACTCTGCTCCTTACCTGGGTCTATATTATTTCTTCGACAGCTTAGGTTGTCGAATGCTTAATGATCGACACCCAAGCGTCAAAGTTTCAAAAGAGCGAATGGCCATATACGTGAATTCGCTAGGCTGTCCGGAAATAAAATTAACTTTTCAACCTCCCCACACCCCCCCTAACTAAATATACCAACACTGACATTGCTCTACATTGGGGAAAGGGCAAATCCCAGATAACGGCCAAGCAAATTCTTTCCCCAGAGTATTTTCAATAATAACTTCCACACCTCTCTTATCCAGGGTTCTGTAATACACTTTGCAGATGACTCAGCTATCATCTGCACTGCCAACTCTACATCTGAGCTTATCTCACTGACCCAAAATGCCTTCTCATCCACTGAAACCTGGATGGCCAACAACCACTTTGCCCTTAACCCCAACAAAACTAAGATTCTACTGTTCACCCCAAAGAAAACCAGCCCCATAAATAAGTCTAAATTCATCATATATTCCCAAAACAAAACCATCATAGAGGTTGTCTCCCATACAAAACTACTAGGTTTTACCTTAAATGAAAACCTAACTTTTGACATCCATGTTCACAACAATGTCAAAAAGACCCTTCAAAACTGGGCACCCTTTACACACAAACCCTTTCTTAATCACTCTACAAAACAAACCCTTGCTTCAATGTTTCTTCCCCCTTCTCACCTATATGGTGCTCCCCTCCTTACCAATATTCCAGCCTCTCTGAAAACAAAAATTGAGACCTGTTACAATAAAATTGCCAAGTTTGCAACTAATGCAAAATACTCCTCTCATCACGGCTCCGCCCTACACACTGAATTGGCTTGAACTCCCACATTACCTTACATATTTGGATTTAACTATAGCACGCAAAATTATCTATAAACCATTGGATTGCCCAACCCTTACTCTTGTGCTAACTCTTTATCAACCAAACAGACCACTCAGGTCTAAAAAACAATGTCTCTTACAAGTACAAAAAAAAAACTTCCAGCTGGACAAATGCTTTAGTCTTCTCTGTTGCCAAACACTGGAATGCCCTCCCATCATCTATCAGGGCACTAGCAATGCTTCCTCTTTCAGTCTCTACACCAGCACCTATCCACTTTATGGCACTGCTCATGCTCCACTTCTCACCCTCCCAAATTCTGATTCCCCAAACTCAAATCTAGGTCTCCTTCTATACAAACTTTTCCACCCCCTAATATATATATATCAAGGGAATTATCATCTATAACCCCCTTAATGACAATAACTCAAACTGTACCACTAACACTGTACTTATGCTCACTCTCATTCCTCTTATTGTAAACTCGGCAGTGCATATGCACACACACACACACACACACACACACACACACATATGTTAGTCTACAACTATCTCTTAGTACACCTAACTTACACACCTTATGTGTATATTTAACTGCATTAATTATACTTACTGTAAGTAATGTTACATTGAGCCTCCACCTACACTCAAAGTGACTTAAAACCGGTTTATCATCAAACCTTCTGAATTGTATCACTGACTATTTTAACTATGGCTGTAAATTTTCTTTCTTTCTAATTTTTTTCATTGTGATTTTGATTTATGTACATCTTTATGCTGGAGCTTTTCTCCCCAGTCCTCTACTGAAAATGGGTTCACTTTGGCCCAGTGGACTTTCCTGGTAAACAAATGCAAATAAATAAATAATAAACAAAAAGATAAGATTATTTTTTAAGTGGTAAACTACCAACAATGGTAGGATTAGTGCCCTTAAAAGGATAGGAAAATGAGGGAGTACAGGAAAGAACTGGTACCAACAATACTACACAGAGTACCAAAAAAGGTAGGAAAAGGAGGCAGTAAAAGACTAACACAGCGAAAATTGAAAACTCAGAAGGAGAGGAAGGATGACAAAAAAAGGTTTTGAAGATAAGATATCCCTACAAAACAGCTACTCACAAATACTCTTAATGATTGAGAAAGGCTTCTGAGAGACGACCCTCATCCATGTGAGATGGCGGCAAATGAGATCTGGGTTATTGTAGGCTAGCTGGAGCATTATGGGTAGAGGGAGGAGCTCGGGAGTTGGATTCGTAATTCTGAGATATGCAGCTAAGTCAGATCTGAAGTTGGATTCTTAACCCATAAACTGATGAAGAATGAAAAGGACATCATTAGATAATATATTTTTGTTTTAAGTTCAAGGAATTATAGGTTCATAGGTAGGTACTAGGCTATTGGCTCTAGGGCCTATATAAGCCTAGCCAACAAGGTACCCTGGCTTGTGCCACCCAAGAAAATTATTTTCCTTTGCCCCTTTCAAGCAGAGCCAGAGGTGATCCCCAGGGTGAATTTCCTATTTCCCATGCAATCATCAAGATTTTTCTTGAAGACTACTAATGAGGAGCTTTGTTTGATATAGACAGGTAGCTTGTTCCAGAGTATGAGAAGTCCCTGGGACAGGAATCTATCCCTCCAGCATGTTCTGTTTATTGTGGTGACAAGGTTTAGGTCCCTAGAGCGTGTAGCTCGGAGGGATTTGGATTCTTTACGTGGAGCATGTCCAACAGCTCTGGGTTTGACATAGCTTTGTATGTTAGGCAGTTTATTATAACTAAGAAGGAAGTTATATTCCTGTAGGTACCTAGCTGCAAAACTAATGCCTCTACCTGATTTCTGATGATGTCAGCACCATGTAAAACTGCATTTTTTTGGCAACTCAGTTATCACTTTGATGATCTTTGTTGAAAACCCGAATTAACAACCTTTCTTAATTGTATGCTATATAACACAGAGGGCTGTAGCTGTCGGGACTGCCCATTTACTTTGATATCCTGTAAATCTACTCACAAAAAGAATAAAATTTCTAAAGTTCCTATGGCCGCTCCACATGACTATCAGTACTTGTACACTATCATTGAAGAATACTCACCTCAATCACCATTAGCTATAGTAAAAATGGAAACAAAAAGATGTAATCCTTAATGTTCTAAATGCAAAAAATAAATGCTACCATAGCAGAATACATCTCCACGTCAGACACGATGACTGGAGACAAGGAAACAGTGATTTCAGCACACTTGGATCAACTGTAAGCCTAATATTCGAAGATCAAGGAAATATAATAGCTTTTTCAATTTTCTGAATCAGGAATTAAGATCTTAGTAACCTTCAATATAAAGGCATTCCAAAAGAATCAATAGTTAAAAAATGACCAAGAACTCATAAATAATGTTTTAAAGAAGGGCAGTCCCTCTGCAACCCCCTCATATGATCACTCTAACCTTAAAACTTTAGCCTCTAAATTTACTACAGTTGAGGTCACACAATTTCAGAGTAAAGGAAGAAGGTATAAAACAAAAACTCACCTCTTCCTTCCTTTTACACTTCTGAAAAGAAAATACAGTAACATCCTAACATACAGACAACACACACACAAATTTTCTTCAGAAATATTTTGTAACATGATCGGCTGTAATATTCCAAATATTTGCGTGCAGGGGGAGGGGGGCTTTTTCTGTGGATTCTTCAATGTGAGGGATTATGACCATGCCTCTAATCTCAGAGTACACTACCGCCAATGCTGCATCAACTTAGACAAAAGGAAATAAATTTAACTGCCTTGTGTCTGTGGTGATTCACCTCAGAAACAGTAAGTGTGAGATGTAGGGGAACAGCCCCCACATGTGTGTGGGGGGGGGGGGCAGAAAAAAATTTCGACTGAGACAGCATTTTCTTTCATACAGAGATCGTAACTTAACAGTAATGTCAGTGGCTCATCAGGTACCACACTCACCCTTTAATGCAAAAATATCGGAAAGTTGTGGATTCTTTTCCCATCCCAAGTAACTGGATTCCTTTTCAATTAGTGACACTGCAGTGCAGCATAAAAGTGGTGATGCACTACTGAGTACACCACCCTTTTGAGTGATGCATTAAACTGAAGTCTCATCTGCTTGAGTTGGTGGGAGCTCAGATGGCTGTAAAAGATCTTACAGCACTTAACAAGATTAGGGTTTGCTTTACTTATACAACTCATATATATGCACATTATTTACACATGTTCAATATCTTACACCTTTTACATAGATCTTACACAGTCCCTTGTTTGCCTTTTAATATTTTTGCTTATTACCTTCCCCTCGTGCCACAACCATCTTTTTATTTCTAATATCACCTCATCATCACCTCTTATTTTACTATATAATAGTTCTCACCAACATCTTTTTCATATACAATATCTTGTCAAAAATGAATCTGTATTCCAATTTTTTTTATCGCACTAGCCCTCCATATTTGCTCTGCAACACCTTATTCACATTGAGTTCTTTAAACCAGTTCTAGTTACAAGTCACTTTAAAACAATGCAAAGCATCTCATTTCTTTTACATTCCAAAAAAAACAATATTGAGATGTTTCTTCCACACTGCATACATTACACATTTTCTCTTCCATTACCTTATATTTTTCATTCTCTGTAACAGACAGCTTAAAAGAATTCTTGGGTGCTCTGGCCAATTTTCCTCTAGTCAGTCGGAATACCACCTTGAGTCTTCCCTGAAAATAAGCAAATAGCCTAGTGGAACTAACCTGGCAAAGAGAAAAAGGTAAAGACAGGGTTGGCAGTAAACTGGTTCACAGGATGCCAGGTATGCAGAACAGTGCTCTAAAACACAGCCTTAGTACGGAGGAGATGTGATAATGGGTTGGGAAGCATAGCCCTATGGGGGTAAAGCAGGTTATCAATTTGTGATCAAAACACTAATTCGGATTGGCACTAATCAAAACGAAACCCTTATTAAATGTGTCAACACCCTCTTTAGCGTCTCTAAGGGTAAACTATTAATTCAGAATACTGTTATTCTCACCAAGTGGACAGACCAACTAGAAAAAAAAGAATTGGCTGGACAATGTATACTGTGGGAAAAAGACACTTTTGCTAAGAAACAAAATCACATCAGTATGGGAAGACAACTACAAGCCTAGTTTTGAGTAAAGCAAACCATAAAATAATACTAACCACATAGTAATGCACAGAAAACAAAGACAAAATAAATTTAATTCCATACTGATGTTTTAAGGGAACACAAGAACTCAAGTGATTACATAACAGCATCAATGTCAGCATCAAAATAATGTCCTCCCACTGTGAAATGATGGGCAAAATAATTACTCATTCACTACTACAGAGCAAAAGGAAAGTGCAATGGGAAACTGAAATAACTTAATATAGATGCTTAATAACTTAAGCATGGCTCTGTAACTACTTCTCCGTCAACATGTTAATAAAAGAGGCAGGGAAGTAGGGGATGGTATAATGAGTGGATTTAGCAGTGTGTATAAAAAAAAACAAAAGACAAGAATGAAATATAAAACTTGGGGCTGAAACAATATTCCTAAATAATTGGTCTTAAAAAACAAGATGCTAATTTATAGGTATATCGGTATCTGGGAAATTAGAAAAGCATATGTAGCCACACCAGTGGTATAGTGGGATAAAGCCCTGACTATGACTTAAACAAAACGAGTGAGATAAGAGGCTAAGGTGGATGAAGGTGCAGATTGGGTGATGGGTGCACCAATCATGTAAAGGGAGATAGTCGTGTTGGTGGTGGGGCCTTTCATGATTCTGGAGGAATATGGAACATGCAGAAGATGCTGTGCTGGGGAGGGTGGTTTGGAAGGCAACTCTGCACAGGGCCAGGATGCATAAGTCTCCAGAGTCAGGCCTCATTGCCTACACACTGTACGATCACATCACAAAATGGAACGGGTTACGAACATAACCTAAGAATACTGAAACCCACTGCAGCCAGCAGTTGCAGCATTTTGAGTCCACACTGTTTCTATACATCAGCCGCCTGGTTTCAGGAGAGAGTCAGGGATCCAATGTGAGTGTATGCAAAGCAGGTGATGGTCAACAGTCCTGCCTGCTTTGTCAGGGATAGCCTGCACCACTTCCCTCAGGATTTCACCATATTAGCAAAGACATTTTCTACCCCTACAGTGCCTTTTAAGGACAAATCTTTTAGGCCTTGCAACATAAATTCTAATGCAGCCTGAATGAACTTGACACTGAATAATATTAAAAGTCTGTATAAGATAATATTTACTTCCTTAATATATAGTTTTATATTTAAATATTTTTATATTAATACTTCAGGAATTGACTGGATAGTGGATGTTATGTGACAGAATTGAAGTACTATTTAAAAATGCATGAGTGAATGGATTGGCTGCATCCTGAAGGCAGCTAGTAAAAGAAGTGCTTAATACATATTTTACTTTATTTGAGTCTCTGTGTCTCTGTCAGTGCATCACTTTGATCTGCATGTCATTTTCTATCTATGTAGTATCCAAGTTTCATTCCATGTTTTGGCATTTGTGGCTATACTAGAAAATGCCCAACCTTGAGGACTTTCTTATGTGTACAACTACCTCCTTACCTGGGTTTGTTGCCTTGCATTCGTTCAGGCACTCTAGCAGTGGCGTGGGTGTAGCCCATTGTTGCTGATCTTCTTTGGTCAAGTCTGACTTTTTGGGACCTCTAGAAGTTTGGCACATTAGGCCTGTCAACAGATGCTTCTTTAAATTCTTGCAGACTCACACGCACAATTACAGTAATGCTGTCTACCCATTTTAGCTTCTGCTGTCTCCTCTTTTGTCTTTAATCCTTCCCAGCATCGGTATCTTCTCTTGTGAATATTGTTTGCTCACTGTGTCTCCAAAGTACAAAAGTTTTACTTTACCATCAGACCTTTGAGCGATTTGTCTAGCAGCTTTACTTCCTTAGGTACTGATGATCTGATCTTCCAACAATTCACATAATTCTATGGTTTTCTTTACTGCTATATATTAAAAACACTGATTTTTCAGTGCTCTGCCTTACAGTTATCGCTCACGGCCCTAGGTTATACTAGGAAAAAATACAGCTCTCACTATAAAAAAAAAAAAAAAAAAAAACAACTTTAAGAATGTGGTATTCTTGGTCTTTAAAACAATATCCTGATATGCCATAGCTTTCTTTCCAAGAAGCAAATCTCTTTAATTCTATAGTTGTAGTCACCATGTATAAAGATCTCGGAGACCAGGAAAATAAAATCGGTCAGAGCCACCACTTTTTCACCATCTATTTGCCAAGAACTAAAAGAGCTAGAAAAATATTTTTTTTAAATGATGAGCAGCAATACAGCTTTCGACATTTCATATTTTTCCTTCTTCACCTCCCTCACTTTCAACCATCAGAGTATCATTCACATATATGATGTTATTTGCTCTGAAAAATCTCCCAGTAATTATGATTCCAGTATCTGATCCATCCTAACCAGCATTTTGCATATTCAGCATACAAACTGAATCAGTAGGGTGACTCAATACTACCCTGTCACATGACTTCCTAATCATGAAGCAGTAAGTTACTCCATTTTGATTGCTGTTGCTTCTTTGGCATACGGATTCCTCAGGAGGCAAATAAGGTGACACAGCTATTTTAGTTTGTCTAAGAACGTCACAATATGTTATGTTGCACACAGTCAAAGGCTTTAGAGTAGTCTATAAAGCAGTAACACTTTTTTTATGGAACTCACTTGTCTTCCCTATTATCCATGCTGCCTCTGCCCTTTGTAAAACTAACCTGCACATCTGCAGTTCTCATTCCATACATTGCTGGAGTATTGCTTGTAGGATCTTAACGTTTACCTAACTATTATGTAAAATAAGTGCAAATGTTCAATAATTTAAGCACACTTAGGTATTGCCTTTTTGGGACGGGAATATAATTTTACCTTTTCCAATCCAATGGCTAATGCTGTGATTTCCATATTTGATGAAAAACTCCAAACAAAACTGTTAACGGCATAATTATACAAGATTTTAAACAACTTTGCTAGAATTCTGTCAGTTCCTGTGGCCTGGTTATTAGCATGGCTTTCTACGGCCAGTTTATCTTCACACTCTGGGATACCTGCTCTATGTCAAAGAATATGTCATTGTATGCATCAGTGATGTTAGAGTGCTTATTAAACGGTTCTACATATATCTGCCTACTCCTAATATCATCTGCTAGGGCCCTCCTAACTTTCTTTTTTTGATTATACCAATAAACACTGGCTCTAGATGATTGTAGCTGTTGATGTCACACCCTAAACCCATGTGCAAAAATGGAAAAAAGGGGTAGTGAATGGATGGACTTTACCAGGAAGTTTCCCTTAACAGATTTCTCTAAGTAGATTGAGAGTATCTTCATCGGCCACTTATTTCCTTCCAGTACTTTGCAATGGTCATTTAAATGACTCAATCTGCTATATACCTGAAATTTGTCATTCAGTTTGATGTACTTCCATATTTCCATTGTCTTTGGGCTCTCCTCCTTTCCTCAGCCACTTCTAAAGCATCCACATACAGCCCATTTTGCCTTGTTAGTCTTCTTTCTATTTGGAATATTTTAATTGCCAGCTTCTGGAGAATATCATGAGAATTTTTCACGTGCTCTAGCCACATGGTCGCATCCCTTAAGTTGGCTTTTCAGCTCCACTACACACTGGAAATACTGTTGAGCTAATATCCAATTTTTGGGAGGTTTCCTGGAATTCTTTAATTCATTTCCAAATTCTATTTCTATTTGGGATATTTTAATTGCCAGCTTCTGGAGAATATCATGAGAATTTTTCACGTGCTCTAGCCACATGGTCGCATCCCTTAAGTTGGCTTTTCAGCTCCACTACACACTGGAAATACTGTTGAGCTAATATCCAATTTTTGGGAGGTTTCCTGGAATTCTTTAATTCATTTCCAAATTCTGTAATAAGAAGCCAAGCCACAGACACCATCAGGTCTTGTTTTTGCTGAATATACAGAGCTCTTCCACATTTTACTGGAATGGCGAATGGCTTGTATTGCAGTCTGCTTGAGAACAAGGAGTGATTTCAACACCCTTTTATTAATTATAAGGGTTTCTCCATTTCTTCTGCAGGATTTTTGTCCCTAGCAGAACACCTGATGCTTTTTTTCTGATGTAAAAATGACACAATCCAGTTCACTTTAGTTCACTAACTCCCAAGATGCTAATGCTTATTTTTGCTATCTTGTCCTTAACCACATCAATTTGCTTTAGTTCAGTGCTTATGTTTCAACTTCCAATGAGATATAGCTCTCTGCAGCATCAGACTTTCTTTCCACCTCTCAGCAGATGGATTAAAGCCAAAGAAACCCCATCTATAGCATAACGTCTGGCACTACTCGTACGTGTCCACAGTGCTTTCCCTGTTATATGCAGGCCACCTTCAGAAAAGTGTCTCAATCTTCTGGTATTTTGACATGTGACTGGCTTTTGTCCAGACAGATTTCCTGGCAAAAATCCTGGAGTGCATTTCCATTATTCTCTCCAATGGACCATATTTACTCCAACTTGTTAGCCATGACCTTGCTCCATTCTAGGTGGCTGTAAAAGTAATAATGTACAGCTTCACTATGCCATACACTTCCCTTCACCACACTAAGGTAACGGTCCAAATAGGCGAACCATTACAAGTCCCACTACCTCATGACTCATTCTGCATGTCAATTAACTACAACTCCTGGGCCTTCTGCCAAACAAGATCAATTATCATATCACTGTGAACTACAGAACCTCTTCTATGTCTCTTGTTCACCAGGATAACTACCTCTCTCCCAGGTGGAGTCCCTAGCTACTGAACTCTATGCATTCATCCTAACTACCTATCCATAATTTTTACATAATGTATGTGGTATGTATATTATTTAATTATATATTATTTTCCATACATCATCGACACTGGAATTATCAAGTCTTATATAATTACATTTAATTGCTGTAATGTCAATGTGGAGCTTTTTCCCCAGAAATCTGAAAAAAGGTAGTCACTCATCTGGACTACCCAAGTTAACAAACAAAATAAATTAACCTGGTAAATTTGTACAACCAACAACAAATATGCACAGCAGTTCCTTAACTTTGATATAAAATCCCTTGACTAATTCATATCTTCTCTGTCTACAAGTTTGAATCTCCCTGACCTCTTTCTAACAAATATAGCCAATGCCTGCTCCACACTCAAAGTGTCTGCTTACATGCTTAAATAAGACCATCAAGGCAGTTACTTTTGCATTAAAAACAACCGGACTCTATTCACCATACTGCATTCAGGGATATCTATAAGATCAAATTCATAGCATCCTATGATGATCTAATGAAGTTTTCCAATTTACTATCCACCCCCGCACCCCTACAACAAAATCATAATCCAACTAACTTTTACCATCACCTTAGCTCTAGTACTGAAGCATTTGCCCCTATCTAACACAAGTACGATTGCGAATGTAAGGGTAAACTCCTTACAATGAACTCCAGTATCAAAAAAAAAAAAAAGAAACTTTATAAGGAAAGAAAAACAACTTCTCACACTAGGAAATAAGTTTAAATCCCCCATCATAAAAGCAATCTTAAATGTTTCTGAAAAGACGTCAGATGACAAATCGAAAATTCTGAAAGCAAGTACAAGCTGAATGCGGACATCTCTTCCACAGATAATTCTAAGTCTTTAACTAGCTTGCTTGCCCTTTGTTGACTATATTAATCCCACTAGACTAATAGCCTCTATTCAGAGGAGACATGAAATGGTATTTAAACTGCTAGGGAAAATTTAGCCAGGGCATTGGGGGACCTCTCCTACCCTTTGGCGTTATCAGATGGTGCTGGAGGGTGCCTACAGTAGCAAGGAAGAGGCCTAGAGGAAGCAGCAGCATGGAGGAGGGGAGAAAAGCTAAGGAGACTTTAGAGAAGGAAAACAAGAATTTGGAGAAAACTTTGTTCAATATAGAGTGGCAGAATGTAAACAATGCTTACTGTGTGGTGGATGTTACAAATAAGCAGCACTTAGTTGTCTCAATGGAGAAGGAGGCAAGCGAGTCTGTTGAAATGCTGCAAACAGAAATGGTGTCCGGACTGCTCGCAGATGATGTTCTGTTAAAAGTAATTGAGCATGATGATCCAGGTGACAGTTCTAATGTTTCATGGGGTGATATGACCAACTGTGAGAATAAGAACAGAAATGACACTGTAATAGACAAATATGTATGGGAGAATTTGGTAACTGTTCTGGGTTTTAAAGCTCAAGAAATCTGGTCTTTTATACATTCTGGGACATAGACTTTTTGTGACTTAACATCTGAAATAGAGATGATGAAATTTCTGGAGCTGTGTAATAAAAATAACTTTTATCCATGAATCAACTATCTATTTTCTAGTAGTAACTTAAATGTTTAAAACAAATCTTACTTTGAAGTTATGAACTGGAAGATGATGATAAAAAATGCATGCAAGGGTTTTGTGTGAAACCACTGACCACATTGTGAAAGTTAGAGATTAAATAAACTTATGGAATGGAGGGTGGAGGATGGAAGCTGTTTTGAAATGTAAAAACATCATGATGAAACACTTGCAGAGACTTATTTTTGTGGCTGGTCATAGAGGGACATTAAGATAAGCTGACAAGCTTAAGTCATGTCTCTTTTGTGGGGACTTGTCATTTAAATAATGATTGTAACAAGGTACAATGTAACCAGAATGAAAAAAAGGACATGTTACAAAAAGGTATGTGCCTGAATGCAGGTTGTGAGAAAAAAGGACACTTTTGGATGGAATGTCTAAAGCAAACAGTAAATAATGAAAAAAAAATGAAAGGGAAGAAAACATACATCAGGAAAGACAACAACAGGCTGGGAAAGAAGGAGAATTAGAAAAATAAAAGAAATAAGGAGGGCGGAAATGAGAGAGTGTGCTTGCAGGAAGAGAGGTCATGAGAAGGGATTGATGTTAACATTTTTTGTAGTTATAGCCAGTGAGAAATTTAATTCTGAGAATTGAGGATTATTTGTACAATCCAGGAAAAATTATTCACTTGGGAAAAATGTACACAAAAAACGAAAATTTAAAAATATTTTCCTTAAACTTAGAAGGAAAAGTAACGATTTTCGAGCACTTTCAATAAATGTGAACAGTATTATTAACACTGTAAAAAGGACAGGGATACTAGAATACGGTGCTAAATGTGATGCGTATGTACAGTGCATATAAAAAGTTTACACACCCCTGTTAAAATGTCAGGTTTTTGTGATATAAAAAATGAGACCACAATAAATCATTTCAAAACATTTCCCACCTTTAATGTGACCTATAAACTGTACAATTCAATTGAAAAACCAACAAATCTGCTAGAGGAATAAATATAAAAAAAATGTACAATAAGCTGGTTGCATAAGTGTGCACACCCTTAAACTAATTGTTCTGTGCACACCCTTAAACTAATACTTTGTTGAAGCACCTTTCGATTTAATTACATTCAATCTGCTTGGGTACACACCTGCCATCAATTAAAGAGAGACGGTTTAACCCCAAATAAAGTTCACCTGTCCTAGTAGGTTTTTCCTGACATTTACTCAGTTGCCTACTACAGCAAAAGCCATGGCTCACAGACAGCGTACAAAGCATCAAACGGATCTCATTGTTGAAAGGTATCAGTCAGGAGAAGGGTACAAAAAAACTTCCACAGCATTGGCTATACCATGGAACACAGTGAAGACAGTCATCAAAAAGTGGAGAAAATATGGGACAACAGTGACGTTGGAAAGAACTGGACATCCCTCCAAAATTGATGACAAGACTAAAACTGGTCAGGGAGGCTGCCAAGAGACCTACAGCAACACTAAACGAGCTGCACGAATTTTTGGCAAGCACTGGGTGTGTACTACATGTGACAACAATCTCCTGTATGCTCCATATGTCTGGGCTATGGGGTAGGGTTGCAAGACAAAGCCTTTTCTTACACAGAAAAACATGCAGGCCTGGCTAAAATTTGCAAAAGAATACATCAAGTCTTCCAAAAGCATGTGGGAAAATGTGTTATGGTCTGATGAGAGCAAGGTTAAACTTTCTGGTCACAATTCCAAAAGGTATGTTTGGCACAAAAACAACACTTAGCATTACCAAAATCCCACGGTGAAGCATGGTGGTGGAAGTATCATGCTTTGGGGTTGCTTTTCTTCAGCTGGAACTGGGCTTTAGTCAAGGTGGAGGGAATTGTGAACAGTTCCAAATACAAATAGAATAATGCTTTCTAGCAGACGCCTGAAGGTTTTGGGCCAAAAGTGTGGTGGTGCTGCAGTAGCGTTGTTGCCTCACAGTTATATGTTGCCCATTCGATTCTCAGAGCGTCTTCTGTGTGGCAACATGCGTGAATGGGCGTTCCTTCACTGAAGGTTGTGTGTTAGGCCCGGCAAGCCAGTACGTAAAAATCTACTGCCAATCATTAGCGGACCGGAGTTCCGCTGTGGCGACCCCTAACCGGGAAAAGCCGAAAGACACAAACAGACCAAATGAATGGTTAAAGGAAGGATTTGTTTAAGATGAGTTAAGCAATGGGATATTAAACTGTATTTGGAAGGAAGATAAGAATGAAAGAAAAAATTGGAGACCCATCACACTAACCACAGACTATAAACCTTTTATGTAAATAATACAGAGGAGGAAGGATGAGAAATATTATGGAAAAAGTATATATGGTATAAAAGGGTAGGGATGTCAAGAATTGTTACTGGTTGTGAGAGAAACTGTGGATGATACAACTAAAAGGGAGGAGGTGAAACTTAATGGTAGGAGATATCAGCAAAGCATTAGCTACAGTAGGACATAACACTTTGTGGGATGTTATGAAAAGCATGGAATAGGCAATAGTATTGGGGAAAGTGGGAATGTCAGCATATCAAAATAGCAAAGTGAGAGTTGTTAGTGAATGGGTGGGCTCAGTACATTAATATGCATGAAGTGTGGTATAAGACAAGGATGACCCATGAGTGGAATATTTTTGTATTAGTAAAGAATGCGATAGTGAATGAAGTAGCTTATATATAATGAAAGCTGCTAGATATGTGATGCAAAAGGAGGTGGCGATCCCAGTAGTTTCGACATATGCAGACAATATAGCTGTTGTTGCTAAGATCAAAATATGTAAGAGGGAAGTGGTGGTGTGTCTGAATGGATGTTTAAGAGAAACTGGAATGACCTTGAATAAAGATAAAAGGTAAGCTTTGAGTAATGTGGTGAAAATTGGAGGGGTATATTTTCACTGAATGAAGTGCCTTTGTTAGGAATAACATTTGTAAAAAAATTATGTAGTTATGATGCAATGGGAAGGTTTGATAAAAATAAATAACTTACATAAATAAATAAATATGTCTTATATGGAGGACCTCTGGATTAGCATTCAGGAAAAAGGTATATCTGGTGAATTCTGTATTAATGGATAAATATATATGTCAAATGTTTATATAATCCCAGAAAAATATGAAAAGGAAATGTTACAGTTGGTGTTTTCTTTCACACAGGGTTCAAGATTAATCCCAGTGAAAAGAGGTGTGTTGTATATGAGTGAAGATGAAGGGGACTGGGATTATTAAAAATGGTTTATTCTGCTTCATTAAAGTTCTATACAGTATTAAATTGGGTAAAGGAAGAGAATAAGAACTTAATAGTATAGCAATAACCAACGACGTGGGTGTGGTACATTGAAGGTTTACCCACAGTTGGTGTAGTTTAATTACGAGGGTGAAGCTCGAGTAATTAAACAAAAGCAACCATGGGTAAATCTTCAATATACCACATCACGAAGTTGGTTATTGCTATTATACAATGACACAATCCAAAAGCTGGCTATCCTCGCTCAAACACTCAAGAACTGCAAACCAGTCTAAAATGTTTCCACTTTTATTAAAATAAAAAACAAAATAACATATTAAGCACTTTCTTGTTTTAGTTGTATTTTTGACAAGTTTTTATTATACAATGACATTTAAAAAGTAATTACATTTCTTAAAAAATATCTTTGTACAATGACGCTGTGGCCAACCTCTCAACCAATCTGGGAAAAATTTCAACAGAATCAGGGACACTTTTAAAATATTAGTGCTATTAACTTGAAACATTGACAGAATCAGAGCATATGAATTAATACACATTTTCTGAAGTAAAAGAAGTCTATAACTCTTAATTACTGTCATTATTCATTAAGTGTAATTCACCACCTTTCCTCCAAAAGTCACTAGTTTTAGGAGGGATTAAGAGGGACAGAGCTAAAATTTGAGTCAAAATCAGGGACAGTTGAGAGGTATGCGCTGTGGTGGTCTTCCATTTTTCCCTTCATATCCTGGAGCATTGCCGATGTACTGACCATGTGTATAGGACTTGCATTCACAGTACACCAGTGCTGTGTGAAGAAAGCAACGAAGAAAGGAACATTTCCATCGCCTTTTTTTTTTTTTTTTTTTTTAAATTTAAAAAAAAAAAAGAAAAGAAAGAAACCGGGAGGCTTTTAACGTACTGGAGAGACAGGACAGAGAAAATAAAAAGATAATCAGGTACGCTCATTTAATTTTGTACAACATACCTGACTATCCTTTTATCTTTCTCTGTGCAGCCTCTCTCGTTCATTTGGGTCTCCAATTTTGTGGCTTTATTTTAAAAGAATGAAATAAAAGTAAACTGTTTATTGCATATATTAATGGGAAAAAGTCCAAGCGACTGGACCTTTTTCTATTGGTATATGCTCGGATTTACAACTGGTTGGGCTGACCAATCAACGTGCTACATTTTGAATACTAATGGCCAGTCATTGCATAATAAGAATGTTTTAATATGTTAAATATAAATATAAACAATTCTGGGAGATGATGAGAATAAGAAAAAGAAAATATGCAAATTAAGAAATTAAAAATGATCAGAAAAAATACAAACATGGAAAATAAAAAAAATCATGATATAGAGAAAGACAGAAGGATGTGGTATAACACTGTGAAGAAACATTATTATTATGTAAATCCAGGGGAAAATGTACCAGAACATGTGATCAAGGCTATTAAACAAATGGAAAAAGTGATGTACCAAGATAGTAGAATGTCAGGATTTCCAATTGAGATGGGTAGTAAAATAGCTACCAGTACAGGGGAATATACCATATAAAAAGTAAGTTGAAACAGTATGTTTATTTTGTGAGAAGGAAGAGACAACATAACATTTTTTTTTTGTTTTTTTAATGTAAAAGAGTGGTGAAACTCTGGAAAAAACTGTGAGAAAAAATCTGGAAAAAATTAATGACAAAATACAGATACAAATATGATTATGGATGGATATAAGAATAAAAAGAAAGAATATGTAAGAAGGGTAAATAAGAATTTATAATATGTGTTTATTTAGACTGAAAGACTGAATAAAAATTTGTTTAATGGGAAATGGATTTTGGCAGATGTATTGTGAAAAATCAGATTATGACTGGAAGAAAGAGTGGGGGTCAGTTATGGAAGAAGAATAATAAGGATGTTGCAAGCAAAATGATAAACAGTAAACAGAAATGTATATTTGTGTGTCTGTAAATATGTAAATAATTTTTTATGTTGTGTTAAATAAAGGACCCCACTCTTTTCGATAGGTGCTGTAAGATCTTTTACATCCATATGAGCTGCCACCAACTGAAGCAAATTGGGCCTCGGTTTAACATGTCATCTGAAGAATGGCATGCTCAGGACTGCAAAATCCCCCTTATGCTACACTGCAGTGTCAGCAATCAATGTAGCCAGTGTGGGAATAGAACCCACAGCCTTCAGTACCAAAGGTGTGTGTGCTACCTGTTGCACCACTGACAGTGCAGCTATTAGGAATCCCAGAAAAAATAACCAGTAATGCAGAGAACTAATATCTAATGGTTCAAACTACTCTGACCCAGAAGACAGCACAAATATTGTGGAGGAGAAATGTAGTTCCAATTTCTCTGCACTCCTCCCTCTGCATTTTTCCCCTTACTCTGCAGTCCCCTAATCCCACCGCAATTACTTCTGAACAAGTCCTAAATACCATCTCCAAAACATACAAACAGTAGTTCTATGGATCCTAATAACATAACAGGTTGTCTTATTCAGCACTAAATACAGCCTCACTGTTTTCCTTCTAAACATATTCATAATAGCATTACAGGAACTACAAAGCAAGCAAGTATACAGTCCACTTACATCTTGCCAATATCTGCTCTTAAAGATGTACCGCAAGCTTAAGTCTTAGCCTTTCCTCTGAGTATGTACCTGAGGCTTGAAAAACACCCACTGTGATGTCCTAATACAAGAGTGGCCCCACCGTCAACCCTGGGAACTATGTATGAATTAGTCTTAGTATTATTTGTAAAGTTATACAACTCAAAGAACAATATTGGTAAATTTGGGGTCCTTCAACCCAAACAAATCTAGCTTTGTAAAGTGTTGGTCCTGTCTGTTGAATGTTGTAAACTTCTTTTAAAGGGTGAATGAAAAACTGGATAATGGCCAATCAGTGCACAATACCTAGACTGATCTAGTTAAGGCCTTTGACACTATCTGACAATGTGGTATTACTGATAAGTTCACCTACATAAATGTTAACCCCTATATAATCTGTTGGATAGCAAACCAGCTCACTGACAGAACCCACACTGAAGGTTTATAGCATGCTTTCCTCAAAGATTTGTCACTAGTCGAATCCTGTACAGCTCAAAACTGGATACCCTCCTCGCATGCTTTTCTAATGTCCAGGCTGACAGCATGGGATCAGCCACGGAGTATCAATTCCACTACAAGAAAGAAATATTGAAGACTGTACTACAAGACAAAAGACCCCTTGGTAGGTGTGAGGACAGGAGGCAAGTTAATACAACAGATGAATCTGGAAAATCTCCAGCACTACAGAAAAATGTGCAAAAAATGTTACAACATTTAAGACAAGGAAGCATGCCAGCTTACAAGGTGCGTATCTATACTATTCAGCAATGGCAAACCAGGGAACACTAAAGTTAGCTGTACGATAGGGAGAATGAACCTAGACAAGCTTTAGGATCAACCCTGAAGTGAAAGAAATGGACACAAAACATGAATCACAAATTATGGACAATAGATTACACTATTGAAATCCTGCACACATGGCAACCTGCAAGACTTAGGCAAGTTACGTGACAGTGAAGCCCTGGAGAAGGTCAGTTCACAGACACACTGAAAGAATAAGTTGAAAGAAAAAAACAAGATAATACTATTTTACCATGACAATTTTAACGAAGCCCCAAAGTACGCTGCTGCCACTGCTGTACAGCAGGGCTACATCGTGGGCAGAAACAAAATAACAGTACATCTAAGCCCACGTAGTGACCCAGTAATCCACTGCTCATCATTATTTGGGTATCTACACTAACTATTCTAAGCTAATGACACACACTGCTCAGCTACCCCATTTGCAGTGCTAAGAGACTAATAACTTCATGTACTTTATTAGCAATGCACTAATTAAAAGAAATAATGTACATCACATTAAATGAAATAAAAATACCCCCTGCTTTAAAAAATGTGAAATATTACACACCTCTGAGGCAGATGACATCTCTGTTATAATGCATTTTAAATGTGAATTACATGTTATAAGCAAAATCTTTCAAGTCACTTGCAGTGGATCCAGTCACTTTCCTTTCACATAGGTTCACAGGCAGGTACTGGGCAATCAGTCTACAGAATATTACAAACCTAGACAAAAACCCTTACTAAAAAGTAAAAAAATTCCCTCCAGCTGCAAGGAAGGCAAGACAAGATAGACTGGGAGAAGTTGAAGCTGACCATTCCATTATTTCTCCCCTTACCCCCCCCCCCCCACCACCAGAGTCCAGCCTTTACTAGACAGCAAAAGTAACCAGTCCGCTTCACTATCCATTTCCTAAAAAAAGCTGTGCATATATAAATTATGACAATCTGATGAAAAAAATAATTTAAAAAATCCTTCTAAGTCAAGGGAAGAACGCATCTGTGTGCCTGTCTGCAGGCACTTCCGCAACTATTAAGCCGTTTATTATCCCAAATTGTGCAATTTAATGAATGTGAAACAATAAAAGTCATATCCAACAACTGGAAATTGTCACATGCTATAAACCACAATCTTTTCAACTTTCAGAATGGCAGATGTAGAAACTCAGTCACTCAGAGCGGGGACAACAGGAAACAACGTCATCCAGAAGCTACACTGATTTATAGAGATGACTTCAGAATGCCAAAATATTACATTACTGCAGAACAGTTCATAAATCTTGTATTTTCAAACTGCTTTACTTTATTGTTGAAATCATGCATGTTACTAGACAGACATGCTTTAGAAAAATGGTATTTTGGACAGAGAGCTCTAGGGAAGCTTAAGTTGTCATACTGGATAAATTTAGTGCTTCAATCGCCACATTGTAGATTAAGAACCATGGAATGCAGTGGGAGGGGAGTTGCAAATAAGTTAGTCATTCTTTTATCATCACCACAAAACTGGGTACCTGAGGAGCAAGGAACCTGACAATCTCTAGGTGAGAAGAGCCATTTGTAACAAAGATGACACAACTAAAAGGCACAGATATTGATTCCAGGAGGAAAGGTTAAATATGTGGCAGTTCTGCTCAGCAGGAAGGACAGAACTGTCAGCTCAGATACCTAGAACAAATATGTTTGACTTCAACAGTCGCCATATGTCCACAGTGCAACTCTGAATAACTCACTTACCAGATTCTTTTCCCACTACTGTCCTCATGTAGCCTGCTCATTTCCTCACTTACCAGTTAAGCAGTGACCCTATGTAACAGGCAGCTTACACGTCCTCGTATAAACAGCCTCAGGTCTCTCCCAAGCACTCCTAAATTCTACCATGGCTTTAGATTTTTCAGACTGTGCAGGAAAGCTGCACAAATATTCACCACAAATGCCTTGAATTGCATTTCCACTAAAATGTCCAGCCAGCTTATTCAAACTGCAATGTGCATCTATTTATGTTAAAAACTATACCCACCAAGATTCTGTACATTTCCTGAAGTACATTTTTATCAAATCCCGTCTGTCTTCTTTCATTAAGACTGTACCTAAGCTCTTCTAGTCTCTCTCTTTACATGGCTTCTTTTTAAGAGCAGGGAAAGTTTTGTTGGCTTCCTCTGAATCACCTTCCTTCTGTCTATATCTTTATGAAGATAAATTGTCCAAAACTGCACACAATAGCTGGGATTTGTAGCAAATGTTGGAGAGGGCTATAAACTTTTTTTTTCTAGTGATGCATCTTTCTCTACAATCTCGTATCCAGTTGTGTCACTGGAAAACTGCACCCGCAGTTGTAATATGAAAAATTACATTATTTATTATTCATGAAATTAACTTTTTAACTACTATATCGAGACTATTTACGCATTCAATTACATCTAACAAAGCAGAGCAACAGCTTAAAAATGTTGTGGTATGTGGTAAGGAAAGACAAGGTAAGTCATTTTAAGTGACTTTTTTATTCTAGGTCATGTTAATCATTCAGGCTTTGTGGATCTGGGGTTAAAACAAGTGGATTCAGTGATAAAAGAAATGTAACAATAAGCATGAGAAGTGGTGAAAATATCTTCATTCATGTGGATAAGGCAGTGATGACAATGTTTTGTTCCATATGGACAAGTTTTCCTGCTATTAATATTTAATTCTTAACGTTCATTTAAACATGTGAGAAGTTTAAATTAACAGGTTGTTCAAAATGAATATGTTTGCAAAAGCTGAATTCACTGATTCCACACAAGTTTAAATGAATCACATGCATGCTTGTCGATACCTATACTAGTTTTCAGGAAGGTATATCCTTGCCATATTTTCCAGAAATGTATGTTATCTGTATTTACAGGGTTTCAAAATTCAATTTTACAGCTAAATGTATTGTGTGTGCAGCAGGGAGGGGCAGCAGCTCATTAACTAATTTATAAATTATCTTTCAACAAAACAAGCACAAATAATTCAATTTCCTCTCTAATCTTCTCAAGGAGGAGCATGCAAATGAATGCCTACTAAGTATATGCTGAACTGCTTGTGATGTTTAGAGGCCCTGAAAATGTATTATGAATAAGCTTAGCCTGGAATTCAGAAAGGCTTACCTGTGATGCAGAAGCCTTATCTCAGAAGGTTTTTACACTACAGTACGCCTTTCTGATTCTTTAACCAGTCTTTCACTGGTTTCCCCCTCACAAGGGTCTTAGTACAGGTCCTGCAGGCAAAGCTGTATGCTAGTGCAGTGGCCAATGGGAGTAACTAGTGATAACAGCCAAGTGCATTTCCCTGAAATATTTACATTGCCTACTTTAATTGGCCAGGTAATTCAGAGTATTGCTCAGCTGAGTTAAACTTTACTCCGGGAGAAACGTGAATGCAGCCTTCTGAGGTCAGTCTCTGAAAAATGTCTGTGGGAGTAAATGATACAGATAAGTCTGTCAAAGGTGTGTGTGTGTGTGTGTGTGTGTGTGTGTGTGTGTGTGTGTGTACATATGTCTACAGGGGCATGAGAAAGATTAAATGAATGTGTGTGTGTGTGTGCGTCTATCTGGTTAGCTGAACTAATAGATGTTAGGTGTGGGATATAGTGTGTGCGTGTCTACCTGGGTGATCACAGTATAGGTAGATAGGAAATGCAGAGTCTGGAAGTGTGTGTGAATATGCTGAATCATGCGTGTGGGTAAGTGTTTTCATAAATGGGAACGTGTCTGTGTGTCTGTGTGTGTGTGTGTGTGTGTGTGTGTGTGTGTGTGTGTGTGTGTGTGTGTGTGTATATGTTTACAGGGGCATGAGAAAGATTAAATGAATGTGTGTGTGTGTGCATCTATCTGGTTGGCTGAACTAATAGATGTTAGGTGTGGGATATAGTGTGTGCGTGTGTGTCTACCTGGGTGATCACAGTATAGGTAGATAGGAAATGCAGAGTCTGGAAGTGTGTGTGAATATGCTGAAGCATGCATGTGGGTAAGTGTTTTCATAAATGGGAACGTGTCTGTGTGTGTGTGTGTGTCTGTACATGGGTACCTGAATGTGTATGTGTGGGTGCAGGTCTGTGTGTTTCTGAGTGTGGAGGTACATTTGCTAATGTGATGCATGGTCAGGATTGACAGGGCAGTGCTCGATTCAAAGGTGTGGTAATGAGACCCTAAGGAATAGGATTGGCTGAATGGCCCTTATTAACTGAAATTCTCATGTAACTTTAAAAAATATATATTTTTCACTACTTAGATGCCTTCCTCCCATCACATGCCTGCCAACCATCATGCAGCTGCCCTGGCTGTCCATTTGTTCCTCATGAGGCAAGAACTTAAATGTCCATTCATTCCAAAATTAGTCTATGACACAGCAGTCAATCAAGCAGCCATAAGGGATTTTTACACAAGTCCTTAGTCCCATCCCCTTTGAGGTGACAAAGGAACCTGCATCACCATGGCAGCTAACAATGCTCTCCCACCAAGACAGTGCATTCCCTTCAAAGCCCTGTCACAACAACCAGAACCAAGCCTTGGTTAGCTATGCCCATATACCTCCAAGAATGACGGCCATGCTTTTGGGGACCAGCCTCCTCCTTCCCTTGGAGGGACGGTACTAAATGCAAATATGCCACCAAATTTCTTCTCCAGGATGAGACTGCATCAGCACTATCCTGTGTTTCTCCTACCCTGTACCTTGTGCTAAGTGCCAGAACCAGTAACTGGACTTGGGTCATCTGAAACACAGCTAGGGCTCTATCGCTTTACACCACAGAGCTGAGGCTAAATTTTAATAAAATATTTTATATAGGGTGGGGCAAATCCCCCCAAAGTCCTTACGCAAGGGTACTTGTCCACAATTAATTTGAGAAGGCCTGGTCTCAAGATTAACCCGAACACCTGAAGTACAAAGATAACTAATATTTCAAGAAATAAGGAAAGAGTGGGATTTTAGACACAGATCTGTAAGGAGAACAACAACAGTCATACAGAATAAATATTATATTTATAAAGTAGCAGAAAATATTCTAAGAACTAAGTCAATATGAGAATGGAGATTCTGCAATAAGGATGACTGCAATTAGTGGTACAGAGAATAGGCAACAGGGGCTGGAATTTACCGGAGTAAGTTGGAAAAGGAACTAAGGTATTGGGAACAAATAATTAGAGAGGGAAAAGTAATAGAATGGGAAGAGACCAAGAAGACATTTGGATTGTAGGCTAGAGATTCCCTTTCCTACCACGGATCAACAGAGAATAGACAAAGAGAAAGAGACAGGGGAATCCTAAATGAAAGGCCTGAACTGGTTGAGTTTTTAATTGAATCTACAAAAGAAAGTGCTGTTAAAAAATGGATATTAGTAGGGCATATAACATATTTCACTACAACTACAGGAATCTGAGAAGGTCAGAAAAGACTGGTAAGAGAGATTAGATAAACAATTCACAAAAACAGAGAACATATGTACTGCTCCCAAATATGCAACAAAATCTAGACAATTTATTTTTGCTGGAAGAGTTTATATCCAAGAAGACTCAAAATAAATTTTCCTTGGGTATATGGCAAATGTTGGAGGTGTAACAGGGAAGAAAGAGGTTCAACACAGCAAATTTTCTTGGAGTGTAATGAGTTGGCAGACTTCAAAAATTCCCTACAGAGTACCTTGTCAAGAACACTAGAGCAAGCAAATGAGTGTAACTAAAGAAATTATTTTTCTGAACTGGGATACAGGATCTGAATTTCCTAGACATAGTAAGGCCTTAAGTTTAATTCTGGTGGCTACCAAAAAAGTAATTACTAGAAAATGGAAATCAAAGGCTAAACCAACTACACTTGGAGTAGGGAATATTATGAGAGCGATAAAAGAACAGGAAGTGGGAGCAATACATGCAGAAAATAACTTGGGAGGAGAAATGAGGTTTAAGAGAAGGCAGGAACTGAACAATCTGTGTAATGTTGGACTGATTATATTGCATAAAACAATGCATGGGATGTACAATGTAAATGTGAACTTGTCAGTATGGTTTGATTACTTTTATAAAAGTTTGCTTATGTCAAAAGGCATAATTCAATAAAGTGTTTAAAAAAGATAATGAATAACACCTACATCGTGTTAGTCTGCCTGACTTTGCCTCTGCTGTTCTAGTAGTCATGAACTTACAGGAATCCCATGTACTTCAGCTTCACAGTCCAGGTCAGAGTTGTCCACGGCTCATAAAAGGAACCAATAGGATTGAGAAGGACATGCAGTCTAAAACCTTCAGGCTTGCCGAAGGTAGGGCTGCAGCCAAAAAAAGACAGAAACAAAGCCACTTTTTTCCTACAGGAGTGATGCCCTGCAGTTGTGTGTGTCCACAGTGGTCCCCACAAATGACCTGGCTTGAGAGGGGGTAAGACCAAACTTATGCAGGCTGAAGGAAATTAACAGCCTTTTGAAGCAATACATCATGCACTTCAATACGACTTTCATTCTTCCTGTGACTTTGCCTGGCTCTAGCAGTTGTGGAGGTACAGACTAATGTGAATGCACCAATGTGTAATGCAGGTACAGACTAATGTGAATGCACCAATGTGTAATGCAGGTACAGACTAATGTGAATGCACCAATGTGTAATGCAGGTACAGACTAATGTGAATGCACCAATGTGTAATGCAGGTACACACTAATGTGAATGCACCAATATGTAATGCAGGCACAGACTAATGTGAATGCACCAATGTGTAATGCAGGTACAGACTAATGTGAATGCACCAATGTGTAATGCAGGTACAGACTAATGTGAATGCACCAATGTGTAATGCAGGTACAGACTAAACTGAATGCACCAATGCGTAATGCAGGTACAGACTAATGTGAATGCACCAATGTGTAATGCAGGTACCGACTAATGTGAATGCACCAATGCGTAATGCAGGTACAGACTAAACTGAATGCACCAATGCGTAATGCAGGTACAGACTAATGTGAATGCACCAATGCGTAATGCAGGTACAGACTAATGTGAATGCACCAATGCGTAATGCAGGTACAGACTAATGTGAATGCACCAATGCGTAATGCAGGTATAGACTAATGTGAATGCACCAATGTGTAATGCAGGTACAGACTAATGTGAATGCACCAATGTGTAATGCAGGTACAGACCAATCTGAATGCACCAATGCATAATGCAGGTACAGACTAATGTGAATGCACCAATGTGTAATGCAGGTACAGACTAATGTGAATGCACCAATGTGTAATGCAGGTACAGACTAATGTGAATGCACCAATGTGTAATGCAGGTACAGACTAATGTGAATGCACCAATGCGTAATGCAGGTACAGACTAATGTGAATGCACCAATGTGTAATGCAGGTACAGACCAATCTGAATGCACCAATGCGTAATGCAGGTACAGACTAATGTGAATGCACCAATGTGTAATGCAGGTACAGACTAATGTGAATGCACCAATGTGTAATGCAGGTACAGACCAATCTGAATGCACCAATGCGTAATGCAGGTACAGACTAATGTGAATGCACCAATGTGTAATGCAGGTACAGACCAATCTGAATGCGCCAATGCATAATGCAGGTACAGACTAATGTGAATGCACCAATGTGTAATGCAGGTACAGACTAATGTGAATGCACCAATGTGTAATGCAGGTACAGACTAATGTGAATGCACCAATGTGTAATGCAGGTACCGACTAATGTGAATGCACCAATGCGTAATGCAGGTACAGACTAATGTGAATGCACCAATGTGTAATGCAGGTACAGACTAATGTGAATGCACCAATGCGTAATGCAGGTACCGACTAATGTGAATGCACCAATGCGTAATGCAGGTACAGACTAATGTGAATGCACCAATGTGTAATGCAGGTACAGACTAATGTGAATGCACCAATGTGTAATGCAGGTACCGACTAATGTGAATGCACCAATGTGTAATGCAGGTACCGACTAATGTGAATGCACCAATGCGTAATGCAGGTACAGACTAATGTGAATGCACCAATGTGTAATGCAGGTACAGACTAATGTGAATGCACCAATGCGTAATGCAGGTACAGACTAATGTGAATGCACCAATGTGTAATGCAGGTACAGACTAATGTGAATGCACCAATGCGTAATGCAGGTACAGACTAATGTGAATGCACCAATGTGTAATGCAGGTACAGACTAATGTGAATGCACCAATATGTAATGCAGGTACAGACTAATGTGAATGCACCAATGTGTAATGCAGGTACAGACTAATGTGAATGCACCAATGTGTAATGCAGGTACAGACTAATGTGAATGCACCAATGCATAATGCATGTAAAGACAGGAACAATCTACTATGCAAATATCCTGGCATCAGTGGAAAGCAAAAGGGGCCAAAACATTAACCAGAAATGTTTGAACCCTGCCAGGAAAAGAAGGAATTTACTGTGGCCCTTGCAAAAAGAAATCACACATATGGCGTTTTTATATACAGAGTTACTAAAAGAGCATCTCAAATCAAAGAGGAGAAGGGCCTAAAGGGTATATTTCTGAATATCTTTACCATCAGGTGTGTGTGCAGCCTTGAAAGAACCAATTAAACACCACAGTCTATTTTACTTTATTTTCACTTGTTAATCAAGGGAAGAATGCTGATCCCAGTGGATTATTTAAAGGCTCTGCTGGTACTACTGGACAGCCTCAAGTAGAAACTTTGCATTCATTCTGACAATGGAACTTTTTCTGTACATGTCAAAGCTAACTCATCTTTTATGTTTGGTTTGCAGGGAGACTTGGCCTGTGGGAACAAGATGCACTCAAATGATGGGAGGAGTTATTCAGAACTTTATTTTGCGTGCCAAGCCTATAAGCCATCTCATCTAACAGCCCAGTTTTAGCTGACACAGCTAAGCTTTGAACAATGAATGACTGTCTTAAAAGGTGGGTGTGAGGGTAGAATAAGGGAAGCAGTAGTCTGACTGCCCCTGCTAAATCATTAGTGGCCATTCTCAAATGCCTTTTTTAGTTTCAACTATTCAGTGGCAAAAGGAAATAAATTGGTCATTACTTGGCAGAAAAATTCTTACTGTACTTTAGCAGAGGAGATAGAATGAATTGTTTAACTCTAAGGATTATATTGTCTTTTCTCCTTCTAGACTGCTTTTTATATATTTCTAGTGACAATCTGAAAAAGAAAATCCTTATTCAACTGTGCTTTTAGGTTTTCAGGCAGAAGCTATATCCTTAGCCATGCATGCCATATGATGGCAGTTCACGAAGGTGCCACCCTAGCACAGGTATCAGCAGCATCACAGTTACATTTTATAGCATGCTTACTGACCCCTAAGAGTTACCTGTACCACTTCTGGCAAGTGCTATATACCAACTTCTTGTTGGACCTCCCTGAACATGCCTGTTTAATAATGTCACCTTAGTACTGGAGCATGTATGCCCAGTAGTTGCTTGCCCCTGTTTCTAGGGTCACAGAGGTACAGACCCACTTGTGAAACTTGTCCAGGAAACTATAGGGAAACTAAATCCTATATTATATAGGCATTAGAAAAATATATTATACATGTTTTAGTATTTTTGTTGATGCCTTGGGCCCATATATGATAGCTTTATGGGAATAGTAATAGGACTGGTTAGGCATATATAGTTAGGATTTAGTTTCCCTATTTTATATCATATTATATAATATATTATTTCTTGTTGTATATTTGTAAATATGTTGTTTAAATATGTTTTTATTTATGTGCCTTGAACATTCTAAAATGTAGTGGAAGGGATGTGATCAACGTACAAAGTATGTTAGTATTTTATGGATTTTATATATTAGAAGTAGTGTTGATCCGTTTTATGTATAAATATTTTTATGTATTTGAGTTGACATATGTTATTTTTATCTATTTTTGTATAGTGGTAGGATAGCTTTGTTAGATTTATTTACAGATAGGGTTTCTGTAGTGATTATTCACAATGCACCTGATGTATGTGCTGTGTACGTTCTAATGAGAAAGTGGAAGTGATGTCATTAATGCTTTTACTATATAAGCATTTTATTGTATTGCTGTTATAATGGCCTGAGGAAGCCTTCATGGTGAAAGCGCTTGCCTTGTATTTGTTAATAAACCTGCGTTTTATATTTCCGTGTGGTACATTAAGTTTGGTGAAGTGAAGACTGCTGAAATTTGGTCGCATGTGGCTGTTTGAACTATGTGTGGATCTATTTGAGTCACTGGTTTGGAATTAACCATTCGGAAAATTTTGCTCTGCATTCTCCTTTTGTCATGTTATATTTTTTACACAAATGCTTCAATTTCTTTTTAACCTAAAAAAAAGTTGCATTTCCTCAGCTCAAGTGTTTCTTACTAAAATAATTTTATGAATATTACAGCTATTTGGCTCCTTATTAAAAAGGGTACAAGATTATGTTTACTTTTCCCCAAAGCCAATATCCTCTAAAGTTGAGGGGGGGGGGGACCTGTGGATAAAGACCCACTGCCACTGATAATATAAATAAGGGGTGCATAGGTTTGTGCAGCAGAAGTAAAATCCTCCTTCACTGGCACAGCTAGGTCAGCGAAGAGCACCAGGGATTTCTCTCTCGCGTTCTCTTAGATGGAGGGGCTATCCCAGAAGTAATAGGTTTGTCAGGTAGTAATGGTAGTAGCTCAGCATGAATTTTCTATCATTCCACCAAATATTCTATACTAAACTTTATGCAGTCAGAAAATGAGGAGGGGCTAGGCAGGAATTGGTAAGACTGATACTATGGCATTAGTCTATCAGGTGCAGTTTTGGAGGTTTGAAGAACTGGTTAGACTTTTTATTTTTAACTTACGTAATACTCCAACAATTATTTTTTAAACACTTTTATTAAACTATTACTTAAGACATAGGTACATACACATTAATAGAAAAGAAAAACATTAACATTTCTTGTTCATGCATTACATATATTCTAACAATTGTCATTAACTCCAACGTTGCATAAATTGTTCAATTCCTGCCTTCCTTTAAACCCCAGTTCCCCTTCAGAACATTCTGCATGCACTATTCCCACAGACTCTATTATTATATAATTTGCTTCTTGGCTTTGCTAAGGATCACTCCTATGGTTCTTTATCTCCTTTAAACATTCAGTACTTCAACTACAGTTGGTTTTGATTTTGACTTCCATTTTCTAGCAGTTGTTTTTTGGCAGCCAATAGCATTAAACTCCAAAAAGCCTTACTATGTACAGGTGATGCAGGTCCTATGTCCCAGGGCAAAACAATTGTTTCCTTAGTTACAGCCATTTGCTTACCCAACATTTCTGTAGATGACTCTGTAGGGAATTTTTTAAATCTGTTATACTCCCCAAAAAACATGTTGCCTGGTACCTCTTTCTTTTCTATCTCACCTCCAGCATTTGCCATCTACCTGAGAAAAAATTATCCATGTCTACTTGGGGTATAAAAATACATTTGCAAACATGAAGCAAAAATCCTAAAATTTCTGGACTTTGTGGCATTCTTAAGAACCATATAGATGTCCTCTTACTGTTCAACAGGTTCGCACATTAGTACTAGGCTAACTGCTGTTATAGGCCATTTTAAACCTAGTCAATTACCCCATGTGAAAATCAAAAACTGCACCTTGTGTATGTAAGGTAAACACCTTAACCATTATGCCAACCTCCCCACCCCTTGTAAACTTCTTTCCAGTCTCTCTTTTCAGGCTTTTCTAGACTCCTCTGATTGATTTTTATTGTTATCACACAATATTTTATAACTTGACTAATTATCCCTTTTTCTAACTGCAGCTTCTGTCTCAAGTTCGAATGAAAACTTTACTAAACCAGGTCTTTAATGTAGCATCCCTCTATCCCT